>NC_046661.1:61581144-61591728 GCF_010883055.1 Belonocnema kinseyi
TTAATGTCATTTTAATCAAATTTGAAGCAAATTTTCACTTTTCGCGATTTTCTGCCTTTTCATCGCCGTATGGTGGGTTCAAATTTTTGTAAAAAAAAAATCGAAACATGGTTTTGGATGTATTTTTTCCCGTAGAATTAGATTCTGAAGTCAAAAAAATAAAATTTTTCTTTATTTTTTTTTTATTTAAAAAAAACCATGAAAAAACCGTAAAAAATGAGGTTTTTCGAGCAAAACCCCATAAAAAAGTAGCTGGACCCTACTTTTTTATTGCAAATTCGGATTCAGCGTCGAAAAATACATAAGAATATCTAGGTCTGGTCAATTGCACAGACACTTTTGTTTTTTTTGTGGGCCTGTGTAATTTAATAATTATTTATTAATAAACAATGATGGAATTATTAATTAATCATACAAAATTTTCATTTATTTTATTTATCATTGTTAATTTTAATTATTTATTAATTTAATGTTTAGTAATGATTTATTATTAAATGATTAAATATTAATTAATTATAAATGGACAGATGATTTAGTTATTGAAAATTTAATAATTATTTATTGATAAATAATTTTTCAATTATTAATTAATCATGGAAAATTGTAAATTTTAATTGATTTGATTTTAATTCATTCAATTTAAATGATCATTAATCTATTATTGTTATTATGAATATTAAAAAATTTTATTAATTTATTTTATACTACTTTATTATTAGTATTATTATTATTAATTTTTTAAACATCAATTATTTTAATTATTTAATAATTATTATTAAATTAATACTTATTGGTTTATAAACCAAAAAAAAACGCTGGTTAAAGAATGATCTAATTTTTTTAAAAAACTAGAATAAATATTTATTTTCATGTACTTTCCGATTAAATTTATTTAATTTCTTCTTCTGACTCCCTTTAAGAAGGTGTGAAGAAGCCTACAGGTAATAAGAGCCATAAATATGTAGGAGGAGCACCGAGGAGCGAGAAGAGTAGAGCTTTCGGATTGTGTCTATTGCTCTGTTGTATCCATCCCTAAATCAAAGGCGTCGCAAAACTCAACATTCAATGATTTTTCATGCTTTTTAATACTCTTTTTCTTCTGCAAATTATTATACATTTTTATGTTTTTATTTCAAAACCTGTTTTTAGGTGAGCAAATCGTGTTTTGTAAAAAATCCAGATGATGAAAATATATAGAAAACCCGATATATGGTTTTAAATATTGCGATTTTACGGAAATTGAGAGAATTGAATTTGAAAAAAGAAATGTAATTTTACATCTTAATCTCCATAACAGAGAAAAGTGAAATGCATAGTCCTATTAATTAATTTTTTTCAAAAAAAAAAAAAAATAGGCACTTTCTATTTTCATGTAGTCTACAATATTTTTTAGTCTAATTAAAAAATTCGAAAATGTCTTTTTTTGGACCAACCTAGGCCACATATTGATGCGTAGAAGCAAACTTCTTCCACCAAAAGTTATTGATACTATCTGGTCCTGTAGCGAAGAAGTTCTTCATGCCCCTTTGTGCTTGTCGCAACTCTTTGGCAATGATTTATGCACATTTCTCCAGACATGTTATGATTTCCTCCTTGAAGAGGATGATATTTTTAGTGTTTTTCCTCAATTCAAGTGTTTTTGGGATCTTGTATAACTCATTTAAAAAATTCTCTACCTTGTCGGGCTTGGGTAGTTTGTGACCGAAACACTGAGATCGCTGAAGAGGCTCATGTCAAGAATATGCAGTTTGATTCCTTAAACGTCCTACCACATGTTATGTAGTCAATCACACACTGAACACGGGACGCATCATGCCTCGCCCATACAATCTTCTTGTTCAATCGATGTATACGTCTTTTGGTCTTTTAATGAATGGTTGGTTTTGGCATTCGATTTGAATTAGCCAACGGCCGCGCCGCACTATCAACTGAACAATCGATGGTCCAAAGGGCAGACTCCTCCGAGATATTCTTTTGAAGGGAGGCATCCATTTCAACCAGATCTAGGGGCTGTGGAGGAATCTGGATGTTAATGTTCCTCCTTGTCCTGAAATCGCTTTCATTTCTCAAGAGGTGTCTACTTTTCGCGGTTGGTTTTCATGTCGCTTCCTCCTCTTCATCTGCGGTTTGTTCATACAGCGGTTGAAGAAGGTTTTTCTGGAACCAGAGTTTTCATATGCACCCTAAAGCCTCCATGAACAGGGATAATGATGGCATCGTAGCGGTCCATGAAATCATCGTAGAGTCGATTCGTCCACTCAATGTGAGCGATTCGCCAAGTCAGTCGTCGTCTTTTCATTTAATGCCTTTTTAGCACCGCAAACTCTAGGCCTATCAACACTGTTTTCGATTTTATTGTCGGGTACTCTGCACGTTTGATTGTTTTGAACTGCATCTGCAACTTTTTGGTGTTTTCATTTTTGATCTCACCAGCAGCTAGGAAGAAGGGTTCTTCCATCCTTCTAGAGCCCTGCATATGATGATAAGGCAATGATACATAACGCTCTTGGCACTATGCGGTTCTGTCCGGTTTCTTTATACGCTGAGACGGAAAAACTTCGACAAGGCGAACGGTCGCGTCCTTTAGTTGCGCAAAGAGAGTCCCTGTACCGAGGATTACTGCTGAATTTTGTTACAAACTAAATTGACAGTCACAAACAATGGTCAAAATTTGGCCACGAAGGAAAAAAGGCGAGCCAAGCCATGTGCTACCGTGCCAATGGCTGCATAGTACTTGCCAATAAAATACTTTCAAAATTGATGTATTGCAAAATACATTTATTGTTTCTAAAAGGAAAATTTTCCGCTCTGCAAATGTTCTTCTATGAATTTTTGTCGAAAAACTACCCGTTTATATTCCCTTTAACAGAATCAAGTTTGCATCCCTAACACTTTAAAAATTATTCACATTTAGAGGGGACTCGCGAGAAATATTTAACCAAGCGAACAATGAGCGAAGGTCACACCTCGATTAAAGAGTATTTACAAAAAATTGTTAAACGTCATATTTATTTCTCCGTATATAAGTTTATTTTCGAAGTACGGACACCGCATCTATAAAAATTCTACCATATAAACAAGTTCACAGTAACCAGGTTTAGGTTCTTTTTTTTTCTTTGTGAAAGAGCAAACAAAAAACTATCGATCAGTGTGACAAACTATAAATACATTTTTCCGCATTAGGTCCCTTTCTTCGCAGACGGTCAAATATACACTTCGTCCAAAATTGCTTTCATGAGAATGCTTACACTCTACTTTAATTTTAATTACCAAATTACAAACGGTCGCCTCTATTTCTCAATGATACTATTTTAATATCTTTGTTTAAATAAAATAAGGTACCCTTTTGGACCCATTTATACCGCCACCGTCACTTCACATATGTAATTATTAGAAGAAATAAGTACCGAACATGACTTTAGCGTTCCCGAATACGAGGTTTAGGAATATTGGTCTTCTACAAGAGTATCAGTTTTTAATACAAATTGTGCTGCACCAAAATACTGTAAAACTTTAAGGCATAAGTAATGGAAAGTGAAAAAATGGATCAAATATTACGAATCCTGATCAAGAAATAGATGGGTACATTTTTTTAAATGTATAGGCCGTTGGAAAACGTGCTATCAGCGAAGCCACATTATGAGTACATGTAATGCCAAAAAAGATTTCTTTATTTACAACACTTATTATGATACGAATGTAAACACCGAAGGAAGAATCAATTATTTGAAATTAACAGGAGAAATTCATACGCGAACTCAAGCACTCAATGTCCATCTCAATCGTGATTTTTGCCGGACTGACATTTTTTCATGTCCTTTAGCGATCAGAAAATTTCTATCACTGCACAGACGAAATCATACGAACAAATCTAGACAATATTTCAGAACTAGTAAACGCATACGCAATTTCCTTCCAACAATAATTTGATGGCAATTCAGACAAAGAGATCATAGTACAGGGCAGAAATGGTCACTAAATAGACTCTATTTTTTTTAAAGTGATATATAGACATCATTCTTTTGCCAACACTCTACAGTACGTAGCTGATCCAACGTGACACCTTCCCGAACAATAATTAATTTCCACTATCTTCGTAACGGGAGGGGGTTATGTACCTGAGATTATAAAAAACATTTCTGTGGCGAAATGTTGTCACAGGCTTATACTGCCCAATATGTCGAAGGCATTTTTGGTTAGAGTTGGTTTTTATTTGATCATTTTGCACGGAGTTGTCCCGGTATATATCAACAGTCACGGACGCATTTTTATAATGCAATCAAGTGATCTGATGAGAGCAGTCTGCCCAGACATATTGGACAAAGTCTGATTTTTACCCCATCATTGACGGACTGGGTTGCAGTTAAGTACACGATGGGGGGACCTAAAGCTTAAGGTGGGTTCCGAACCACCAGAACCTCGGTAAAGGTACATTGAAAAATTTCCAGAGGTACCGGCTCAGTGATCGAACCCCGGACCTCTGAGGTGAAGTCCGAGTGTCTAACCAACTGAGCCACCGAGGCTCATTTTATTTTATTTATTATTATTATTATTATCATTATTACTATTATTATAACAAATAATCTGTATCACCGGATGCGACAGGACTTTGAACTATCTACCCGAAACTTTGTCACGGTGAAATACACAGTAGCTTGGGGGGGTCTGATTATTATATATGATTAATACCTCAATATCCATACATTTACGTTATAATATCATATTTTTAATTATTGTGACTGTGACTCGCCACCTGTTAATTGACACACGAACAACGAAAACATAGACTACCTTAAGGATCATGTTCTTTTAGAGGCCATGTCGAGACAATGGGTAAAACAACTCTCATGTTTATGATATAAGCAGCGAAAGAATTGCAGAAGAATTGCTTTAGAATTCAAAATTTAAAATCTCCGCGAACTGATTGTGCAAGTGATTTTTAATTGAGTGATCAAATTGTGTGTGTGGGTGTGTGCAAGAGATTTCTCCTAAATAAATGGATACTAATACACTATCGGTACCAGAGAGTACACATTCGCAACTGGTCAAAAGGGTGGTCCAAGAATGCATAGCAAAATTTCTTTGCATGCTAGAGGGCTACGACCCCCCCCCCCCATTTTTCCAAATCCGAAAAAAGAAATTCCCTAATTTTTGTATTATTTTTTTTTTATTTTAGCAGGTGCCGGCTTTGACTTGAAGTTTCCCATGTAAAATGCATGGGGAAAAATCACTTTTTTGAGTATTAAAAATAATTTTTTAGGATCTGAAAAAATGTGACGGGAAAGTATGGGGGCCTGTAGGGAATTATCCAATGAAGAAATTCATCATCAGGCATATAAGTTTGACACCCCTAGTACTACCACATGAGTACCTGAAAACTACGCTTAAAACCAAAAATTTAAATTCTTCATGAAATCAACCTTTTGACCACTGTATTCTCGTTTTTTCACTTAAAATTAATAATTTTGGTCTGGTGGAATATTTATTACCATTGGTTAATTAATTTTTAATTATTGAAACAAATGGAATTTTTAAAAATAATTTTTTCTTTGAAAATTTGTTTTTCCCCTCAAATTTATTACCACTAGTCTAGTGGAATATTTATTAACATTAGTAAATTAATTTTTTTAGTCTTTAAACAAATGAAATGTGTTTAAACAATTCTCTTAAAAATTAGTTTTTTTCCTTAAAAATTATTACTATTGGTCTAGTGGAATATTTATTTAGATTAATTCATTAATTATCAATTGTTTCCCTAGACGCAAAAAGTAGGGAAAAGCCTAAGGATTTTCTCGTCACACAGGTCATACAAAAAATTTGTCTACACGAGACAAGTGACTAGGCTACCCTTATTGACTTTAAGCCGCTGAATCCAAATCTGGCCTCAGAATTTCTCCTACACGTCTCAGTTTTCCCTTAGATGCAACAAGTAGGGAAAAGTTTAGGAATTTCTGGTGATCATCAGTTTTCTTCTAGATAAAGAAAATAATATATTATAATAAATAATATAATAATAATTTATATTCTCAGGTGCAACTACTTTTAGAAACTTAATTTGTACACAGAAATTCTTCAGTGTGCCTTCTATTTCATGTGTGACCAGAAATTCCCTAGGCTTTTCTCTACATTTAGCATCTAGAGACAAATTGAAACAAGCCCAAAAAATGTAGAGTTCATATTTAGATTTAGCACGCAAACCTGCAAAGTATATGTCATTTTTGTTATTTTTTCCCGTACAAATCTATATAATATGAGAAAGACCTTCAATTTCCCTAGAATTACCCAAGCTAGAGGAAACGAAAGGCGCACTATAGAATTTCTGTGTACAATTTAAGTATCTATAAGTCGCGGCAATTAAGAATATAACATCCATGTGTCTATTTTCGCATATACTGGTATTATCAAAATAACGTCCAGAATATCCCTAGGTTTTTGCCTATTTTCTGCATCTAGGGGAAAACTGAGACGTGTGCGAGAAGTTCTGAGGCCAGATTTGGATTCAGCGACTCAAAATCAATAAGGGTAGCCTAGTCACTCGTTTCGTGCAGGCGAATTTTTGTTATGCCCCGTGTGACCCGAAAATCCCTAGGCCTTGCCCTACTTTTACGCATGGTAAAAGCTGGAAAATTTTAGTGGCCAAATTTATATCGAAAGCGCAAAACTGCAGAGGAAATAGCATTGTTATTATTCTTTGCTTCAGAAGTCAGTATAACATGCACAAGACATTCAATTTCCGTAGATTTATCATAGCTAGGGGAAACGGTAAGCACACTGGGAAATTTTTGTGTATGCATTCGATCTTAAGTAATCGAGTACATTAGGTAATCGAGTGCATTCGATCTTAAGTAATCGAGTAATTATCAAACTAATGTCCAGAATAGCCCTAGTTTTCCCCCTATTTTCTGCATCTAGGGGAAAACTGAGACGTGTGGGACAAATTCTGAGGCCATATTTAGATTCAGCAGCTCAAAATCCATAAGGGTAACCTAATCACTTGTCTCGTGCAGTCAAATTTTTTGTATGGCCTGTGTGACGAGAAAATCCCTAGGCTTTTCCCTACTTTTTGAATCTAGGGGAAAACTGAAACATGTAGGACAAATTCTGCGGCCATGTTCGGCTTCATGTTCGAATTCCAGTTTTTTAGTAATTAAAAATTAATTAACCAATGATAATAAATATTCCATTAGACCAATATTCTTAATTTGAAGTAAAAAAGAGAACAGAAGACAGTGCTCAAAGGTAGATTTTATGAAAAATTAATATTTGTTGTTTTAAGGGTAGTTTTCAGGTACTCCTGGGGGTGTGCAGGGGTGTTAAACCCATGTCTGATACATGAAATTCTTCATTGGATAATTCTTTACAGACCCCCATACTTTCCCTTCACATTTTTGCAACCCCTAAAAAATTATTCCAATAACTCAAAAAAGTGATTTTTTCTCATGCATTTTACATGGGAAAGTTCAAGTCAAAACCGGCACCTGTTAAAATAAAATAAAAAATTAGGGAATTTTTCCGGATTTGGAATGGAATGGGGGTGAGGTCGTTGCCGTCTAAAAAAAAAGCGTTTTTGAACCACCCTACTGGACAATCATCAACTACCAGTAGATAGCATATTGAATGTAAAAGTTTGGCATTCACAACACAGGGACTACGCGTCCAGATTTTACTCGCTAAATTCATTATTAAAGACCCTTTAACACCGCCTACCTTAATTAAAAGGGTTTCTTTAAGCAACACCTGGTAAGCCTAATTTTAAAGAATTAACACTTAAATATTTCAAAGAGATTATTTACTTAGCAGCTTATTTTCTTTAAAGGTTCGACTAAGAAGGAAGAACGGAGTAACTGATATCGCTGCCTCAATAAATTAAATTGACGCACAGTGGGGAAGAAGTACATTTTTTGGTTCAAAGTACGATTCCGACTGAACCTGTGAACCGAGTTGGATGCTTTTTTTGGTGATAAAATTTAAAAGAAAGTTTTTGAGTCTGACTTTTAAATTAGTTTTTCAATTTTATTATAAATAAATAAATATGACGGAAGAAATGGCAATTTTTTCTATTTGACGTTCCCGGTGCTCGTCCATGATAGGAAAATTGTTGTAATCGCCGACGTTTCATAGATGTACATTATATAAAGATATTCGATCATGATACAATAAACATAACAAAATTGATAAACAAATTATTTGTTGAAAATGTGTTTTCTATAATTTTCAATAATTTAACTTTTTTTTAAGTATATTGCAAGAAAGTAGAATGGGAACAATATTTTAATGAGAAAGATTTCTCTAAAGTCTATTCTTGTTAATATTATTAACAAATTTAATAAACAAATGCATTATGCGGGCATCTGTTGACGAAAAATTCTTTTTTTCCAATGCTAGTCCTTTTAATTAAGAACTTCAAGTTAATTTCAGCAACATTAATAATTATTTCATTAATTTTATGATTTTTAAAACAAATTTAATAAACAAATGCAATATTTGGGCATTTGACGACGGAAAAACGCGCTTTTTTTTAATGTCAGTCCTTTTAATTGGGAACTTTACGGTAATTTCAGTAACATTCATAATTAGTTGATTAGTTTTATGTTTTTGTTAAACAAATTTAATTTAAAAATTCATTATTTAGGAATTTGTCGACGCAAAAACTCTTTTCTTTTCAAAGTCAGTTCTTTTAATTTCAGAAAAAAGTTCTTTTTTTTCATTCAGTACTTAAAGTTGGCCAACATAAGAGAGTTTAAATACAAGGAATGAATAAACAATAGTTTAATATTTGTTATAAATAAATTCTATAACACACAAAAAGTCGGGACACTCACAAGCCTGAAAGAAGTTCTTCTTTGACTGCCAACATATGATTTCAGGTCGCTTTACATCGAAAGATGCCTTAATAATGCATTTTTAAATTAAATTTGTTTAACAAAAACATAAAATTAATCAACTAATTATGAATGTTACTGAAATTATCATAAAGTTCATAAAGTTTTGGGGAATATTGTAAATGCTACAACTTCAATAATTTTTCAAAAAAAATGGTCTAACGAACTTGACCTTTAGTTCAGGACACTAAAAGAGTGTACCAGAGACCAATCTAATAGAATGATTTTTTTTCTAAGTAATCGTGCTAACAGACAGGCATAAATATATACAGACAGACCGACAGACAGTCACATTAGTAAAAACCTGTTTTTCGGATTCAGAGGGTCTCAAAACGTGGAGATTTGACAAAAACTGGGGGTGGGAGGGGGGGGGGGGTTGTCAAATTTAACACATATCTAATACCGTGTCTGATGAAAATGAAAAAAAACCATCAATAAACATTTTCTTGCTCTACTTTCGGTAAAAAAATGTTATATATTTATTTTTGTTTAGCTTGTGCCGTGTGTCGAAAAATTTAATTTTTGTATTTTCAATGTTTTTTTTATAAATAAAACAAAAATTACGTGTCCTATGAAAAAGTGATTATTAACAAATTTGATATTTTTGGGGTTCAGAATGTTTGCCTTATCATTTTTTTCCTATCTTGCATAGTTTGACCGCAAAATGCAATTTTTAATTTTTGATTAGTTTTTGTGCGATTCAATTTTTCTAAAAAATTCGAAAAGTTGATATGATAATCTTATAGGGCTATCGAAGAGTAATATTTTTCATTTCAAGTACAATGAACAACTGTACAGAGAATTTTTGAATTATGAAAAAATGTGTACTCAAAAATGTTCAAAATGGGCTCACTTTTAGTATTTTTATCCAAAATGTCTGACTAACAAACTTGGCATTTGACTTAGGACACTAAAAGAGTATACCAAAGGACAATCTAATACATTAATTTTTTTCAAAAGTTATCGTGCTCATAGACAGACAGAAATACAAGTATTAAAGCAAACAGACAAGACACATTCGTAAAAACCTGTTTTTCGGATTCAGAGGGTCTCCAAACGTGGACAGTTTGACAAAAACTAGGGGGGTCAAATTTTATACAAATCTAATACCTTCTCTGATGAGAAAGTAAAAATGATTTATTTGTCATGAGTAATTTTTTGATAGTTCTGTTTTCAGTTTAAATCATAAAAAAATAGCATCAAAACCATGGAAAGTTAGATTTTTTGAAACCCCGCACACACAACGAAAAAGAAATTAAAAGACAAAAGTTGTGATAAGAATGTGCCCACGCAGCGGGCAGATTTTTTTATTGTTAATCATGTTTTCACGATTCAAACCAAAAATACGCATCCTATCAAAAAGTGGTTGATAACAAATTTGTAGATCTTGTTCAAATGCACAACTTTTGTGTACTTATCTTTTGCCGTATTTTGCATAGTTTCGCCAAAAAATGTAATTTTTGGATTTTTCATTATTTTTTATGCCGTCAAAATTTGAATTTTGGATTTTTCAAGAAAATTCAAGAAGTTGTTATGATAATCTTGTAGGGCATGAAAAAAGCAACATTTTTCTTCTCTATACTTTTTTCATATCTTGCTTGTCATGTTTTTCGATTGTCTCTAAATTCTGGGAATATGTTCGCCTACCCAACAGTAGTTAATCCACAAATTTATAGACCAGGATTACCAACCCTCCCCAAGT
>NC_046661.1:61591828-61595222 GCF_010883055.1 Belonocnema kinseyi
AGCCGGTTGTAGAGGGAGTCCTCGCGCTCGCACTCGGGCGTTATGCGGCAGCATACCGCGGAACAGTTTTCAAGTATGCCATTTTTTTGTGTTACTCACATTCATCCAAAATTGGATGAAGTCATCGGAAAAAAACTATTCAGTAATGTTAACCAGTAAGTTTGAAGAAGTTAAAAATTTTTAAAGTTATTATGAAAAAATATTAAGTAAAAAGCACTTTCTTAAAAATGAACAGTATTTTTCTGAAGATAAATGATTCCTCACTATTATAATTTATTATCCGACAATAATTGGTTATTGCTCTTGCAATTTTTTAAAACAAATACATGATTCAACCAACTTCTCAAGTATAAAGTGTTTGAGTAAATAAAGTACTAACGGATTAGTAATTAACGCCGAACTTAACCTTTAGTTTAGGACACTAAAAGAGTGTACCAAAGGCCAATCTAACAGATTAACTTTTTTTTAAGTTATCATGCACACAGAAAGACAGACAGTCAGACATACATACATACATACATACATACGTACAGACAGACATACACACACATTCGTAAAAACCTGTTTTCGGATTCAAGGGGTCTCAAAATGTGGAAACTTGAAAAAACTGGAGGGTGGGGGGGGGGGGGCAAATTTTACACACATCTAATACCTTCTCTGATGAGAATGTAAAAATTGACATAGAAAAAAACCAATTCTTCAGGCGACAAATGCCTGAATATAAGAATAAATGAAATTGTAAAATATAATAATAAAAATTATCAATTTATAGGTTTTATTTGAGGATTAAAAAAATATTAAAATAAATTAATAATTTTAATATGACATATTAATGTTATAAAATTAAATAATTTTATTAATTTTATTAAATTTGTTTATAATATTAACAAGAATAGTCCAGAGAGCATTTTTTTCATTAAAATATTGTTTACAATCAAATTTCTTGCAATAGTTGATTTTGTTGATTTTATCATGATGGAATATCTTTATTTAATGCAAATCTATGAAACGTCGGCGATTACAACAATTTTCTTATTATTGACGAGCACCGGAAACGTGAAATGGAAAAAATTGTCATTTTTTTCGTCACATTTATTTATTTATATAAAAATTGAAAAAATTGAAAACTCTTGTTTTCTAAAAAAATTAACACTATGTACTTTGGGTAAAATTCCTAGTAAAGACTTACTTTCCTTCTTTGCTTCTTTTTGCAGTAATAAGATCAGTATCAGATCGACCACTACCAAGATCTGTTCTCCCTTCGATGTTTCCTGTTTGCATTGAGCTCTTGCAATCAAAAAAAGATATTTGGCCATCGAGTGTAGCGACAGCTATTTCTTCTCCATCGGGTCTATACACGACGTTTAAGGCATCAGCATTCAGCTGAATTGTTTCATGAATTGAACTGATTTCGATTGCATTCCATAATTTTAAAGTCTTATCCCAAGAAACTGAGGCCAATGCTGTACTTGTTGGATTAGGACTGAAAGCTATACTGGCGACGGGACCTTCATGTCCACTCAGAATCTGTAACATATTATGAAAAAAGTGCAAAATACATTTTACTGTTTGATATTTGCATATTTAAATGTAAAAAATGGTTGCGTTCGATTTTATTGTGAAAATTAAAATATTAATTTCTCCTATGTTACATATATTGATATAGGGGAGAGTGACCTGCACTGAGTAGCTTCCTAAACTGAATAATGAGTAAAATACCCATATATTTAAGTTAAATAATCCTCAGTATGAGAAGAATCCAGTTCTCTTTTTCTATTTCTGGGAAAATTTATAATTTATAAATTTAGGTAAGAGAAACTAATGAATAAGAATTTATTCAAAAAGCAAAATTGAATCGACTAGGTTTCGGAAACTCAGCTGCTTTTCCTCAACATTACAGAATATATAAAAATATAAGAAAAGAATACCTTTAAAAAGTTTAAAAACATTTCGTGCAATTTTCTTCAAGTGTAAGTTTCATGTGTATAAAAAAAATAAAGAAATAAAGATTGTTGAAACCCTTATTCCTGAGGCCGTTTCTACTGTAAAGGACTGGATTAACATAAACAACGAAATAAGGGAGAGATTGGCAAGGAAAGAGTTCGACTTAGAATGCAGAAAACAAGATTTTCCACATCATATATTGTACGTTACTGTCTTTATGGGTAAGCTACATCCTCGGAGCACTTCTTGTAAGAAGAAATTAAGATTCAGTTTTATTAGACCAAATTAAAAAAATTAGAAAAATAGAAATTAAAGATGTTAACAGTCATTTGAAATTTATAACTAATCGCATGAAAAAATTAGAACTAAATTAACCATTTTAATACCAGCTTATTTACCTAAAGAAATTGTTAAACAACAAAATAACTTGGATGCATTTTTAAAAAAACGAAATAAAAGTTTAAACAAGAAATTGAACAAAAAAATGTAAAGGTTAAGACATGACCAAAGCAAAGATAATACTCTGATTAAGCATAGAACTGATGTTGATACAGATTACAACAATAACAACAACGATCCACGATTGGTGAATAATTTTAACTTGAACATTACAGAGCAAGAAACTGACATTTTGAGGTTAGGCAAAAACTTGAGTACAAAATTTATTGTTAACACACCAAACAACATTTTTGAAATTTAAAAAAAATTAGAATTAAAAATTGATAAGATTCCGGGTAAATGTAGAGATGAACTTAGAGAGAAAGTCTTATCTTCAGTTTCTAATTATTTAAAGGAATCACCACAGAGTTCAGGTATTGCTAGAATTCTTACAAATAAAACAAACTTAAGGAATGGTTTTATGAGTAAGAACAAGGAAAAGATTCTAATAAACAAACACGATAAAGGCAATATAATCATTGTGATGTGTCTATAACTATATTATGATGTGTCTATATGATTCTATAACATATAAAGAATTTTAATCCTTTGAACTTTTTACAAATTGAGGTTTTTAAAATGGTAGAAAATGGTATACTTCAAAAAATTTCATAAGCAAAACTGTCCTCTCAGACCAGTTGTATCTTTCGTAGGCATGGGCAATCCTAATTATTACTTTATAATAAAAACTTCATAATTTTTAAAAAGGAAAACCTTTTTTTCGATCCATTTTTAAATTAATTTCCTTAATAGGATCATGAAGTTCATTTATTTCGTTCTTACAATCAATTTAGCAAATAAATAATAAATTATTTCTATCAAATTAAAGAAATATATTTTTTTCAAATCATTAGGAACTTCTTTTATTTTTCAGGTTTCCTAATTTAATTATGTATCCATTTACGGTTATTATAATTGAGCCCCTGGATGCAATAACTCGCTGAGCGCTCGAAAACGCGTAAAAGTATTGTCTGCGCGGTGACATTACGAGTCAAAATCAAAAGTCCGAATT
>NC_046661.1:61595322-61605329 GCF_010883055.1 Belonocnema kinseyi
CAGATGACAATACGCCAATTAGCACAAATGGTAAGTTCCGACAGTGCCTACAAGTGTGCCTACTGGCCGCTAGATGGCAATACCGGTTTCATATGTATACATGTGGTATTCAACGCTAGACCTTCCTGAACAGAACTCAAAAAAAAAATTTTGATAAGTTGAAAAATGGCTGTTCAGCGGCGATTTAAGTTTTGAAAAACATGGATTTTTCGATTCAAAAATCATCAGTTTTTATTTTTTTTAACGGAAACTATAATGTTTACGAAAAAAGTTTAAACGGGTACATGCATTCATTTTTAAAAAGCTATCGAGCAGTATTTTTCATTTTTCGAAATTCGGACTTTTGATTTTGACTCGTAATGTCACCGCGCAGACAATACTTTTACGCGTTTTCGAGCGCTCAGCGAGTTATTGCATCCAGGAGCTCAATTTTCTTCGTCATGAACCATTATTTTGTTGACTTCGAAGATTGTTTAAGGTATAATTTGCCTGAAGATGACCGACAGAATCACGTGCGGCTGCTTTCAGCCAGCGCCACCGCGCCGGTGCAGCTGTAAAGGGTCTGTGTAACGACCACGCTGTCACTGGTTCAAATCTTTTTGTCGAAATTTTTATTTTTTTGCATTGAAAATATGTCAAATAGTAATTGTTTAATGCTCCCCTGGCGATTAAATTTTTTTAATAATAGTAAAATTATTGGGAAATAGATATCATAGGTTGCGTTTATAAAATGCGCTCGTTTATCGGAAAACTTTCTGTTTTAAATGTTTTACGACAATTATCACCCACAACTATGTTAAGAACAAAAAATTACGATTATACAAATAAATGAATCGAAAAGTTTCTGCAAAATATTCATTTCCCAATAATTTTACTACTTTTGAAAAAAAAACATTTAATCGCCGGGAAAACATTAAAAAGTATTATTTGACATATTTACAATACGAAAAATAAACAATGAAATTTTTGAATGACGACAAAAAGATTTCAACCAGCAGCAGGGTGGTCGCCAGGTAGGCCTTTTACCGCTGCACCGGCGGCTTTGGCTGAAGGCAGCCGCGAGTGACTCGGTAGACCTTCGAAAACGGCGGCGAATGTGTGTTTCAAACGATCATAATTCTTAAACAAGGACACACTTACAAAGCAAATGGGACATGGGTCTAATTATTTTTGACGCACTTTTGATCGATGATAGTCTAATCAAAGAGTCAAAGTCGCAGAGGAGGCCTTCTACTTCTTAGCCAAGATATTTAGCAAAATTATTTCACACTCCTTACTATATTATCGTTAGAACTTAAATATCTCAATTTAATTTAAAGAAAAAATACAAAACATTAAAATACCCGATTATAATATTAGGATATGACTTTACGTCACGCCTCTCTTCACGAATTTTCCTTTAGAACTTGTTCTGAAAAGTATAGAATTCAGATCCAATTATATACAAAAAAAATACAATATCCTTTCGACAAAATTCAAGGAGGGCATTTCTTTTCTTATAAATAACATCTTCTTTAAATTTGATAATAAAATTTACCAGTAAACACATGGTATGACTGTGGACTCACCGATTTTAGCTATTGTATCAGAAATTATCACGCAAGATTTAGAATCAGAAGTCTTGAATCAAATCAATTTTTACATGCCAATATATGTACGCTATGTTGATGATTCTTCATAATTATTTCTCAGAGCAAAACAGAATTGATCGTTTACTGCTTAATTCCTATCACAACAGACTGCAACTGACAATCGAAAAAAGGACAACAATTCAATTTTTTCAAATATACAAGTTATAAAGATCTGAAAACAATATTAAAATAACTAATTGGCTCCGCAAAAAAAACGTATTCAGGAAGATATTTTAACTATTTTCTAATCATCCCATTGAACATAAAATTCGAATGATTAAAAGTCTGGTTGATTCTGCCATTATATTAGCAGACGTTTCTTTCCATTCAGAAAACTTAAAACTGGTTTAAAAAATTATTATTACATAATATCTACCCATTTAATTTTATTTATAAGCACATTATCAAAATATTAATTGGACCACAGACAAAAAATAACAATACTAACAACAATATCAATAATTACAATACTATTAAAAACTCAAAATTTATTATCTCAGTATACTTTCTAAGCTAAACTTCAAATAACATAAAAAGACTTCTTAATCAAATTGGGCATGTTAGAACTGTGTTTAGAATTGAAACTAAAATGAACGAATCTGTTAAATTAGAGGAAGGCAGACTTAATGTTTTGGGCCAATTTAATTTTGTATACAGAATTTCTTTTCGTTGTAACGTAAGAAGACCAAGGCTGCTCTAGTTTTATTATATTGAATAAGGTAGAAATTTTACTTTGTTAATTATTATGTGTGTTACTCCGTCTAACACAAAAAAAGTTTAAACAATAGTTTCACTACATAAATACAAAATACTAATATTTCTGCACGTATAAAATTATTTTTTTATTTATTCTTCTATTACAAATTTTTGGTTGCACCTCGTTTACACTTTTCACGTATTTCGAACCTAACCTATTATACGTTTTCTAGCGCTACCCTGAGTTTTGATCTATTTTTCTAATGCAACTCACACCTCAAGAAAATTGAACGGAATGTTTTAAAACTGTTTTAAGGTATTTTTTTAATATTCTCTTAGGGGCAGGTGATACTTAGAAAATTCTCGATTTTACCAGTTTTAGTTTCCCCCGGTTTTTTTCCTAGAATAATAAATATTTTGTCTTAAAAATTTGGGACATGATAGCGAACATGATAGCGGACGTCCCCGCATACTTTTTTTGTGTGTAATTTTAACAATTTTAATTTTGCTATATTTGATGGGTGTATTTCGAGGTTTTGTGTATTACAATTCTCTCCCATATTTATTCTTGAGTGCCACCGACAGCATCGTAAGACAGAGACCTACATTATCGGAATGACAGAGCTGAAAAACGATCCTAACCTCAAAATAATGTACATGGATACAATTTTTATATAGCACAATACCATTTTTTTGTTCTTATCTCTCGACAAAGAGTCCGAGAACGTCTGTTATGATATTTTATAGTAACTCGGAATTCAGTTTAAAAAATTTTCCATTTTCGTGGAAAAAAAACAGGGGAACTGTACCCGATTGACTACATGTGGAACTGTCACATGCACTTAATTACATTATATTGCTTCGTTCTTATAATTGTAATATATTTTTATACAGATCTGATAAGGGAAATCAGCTGAGTTTCCGACACGTAATCGATTCCATTTTGCTCTCCAAATAAATTTCAACTATTAGTCTGTAAGATCTTGCATTTATTAGGTACTCTTACGTACATTTATAAATTCTATACTAAATTAATTTAAAGAAACTAACCTTACAAAAAAGTGATTGTGTCATGACGCAGCTTGCCACATATTTGTCGTTATTTAATTAAAAAATTAAAAAATGTGATTTCGACATGGCCACGTAAGTTTTCATAATTCAATTTCTTTTTTAATTTTAGATAATATTTTTCTTGAAAGTATCTTTTGTTTCTTGTATTCACAGAATGTATATCTTTTAAACATCTCGGTAAAAACGGCCTTTCCATCCTCAGGAACAATTATTAATGTAATATGTTTATATGGGCTGTGTCCTTATTCCCGATAATTAATAAAGATAATAACTATTAATTATAACTATCAGTAAGACTGTTAGTTATATATTGTTCAGATTTTTCAAAACTTTAGATGTTTTACGCGCATTACTCTGATAATATACATATTTAAAACCTCTCAAGTTTTTTTTTTTCAAAAAAAAGACCGTGATATTTAATTTAGTTCTTTGCTTTAAATAATCTTCGCGAAAGTTTCGGATAGGGATTCATTCCGAATTATTCGGACATTTGTATTCGATCCAACCAGAATCAATCCGAAAAAATTCTACATTTCGTTCAATCCAAATCGGTTAAAAATTAATCTGACTCTATCCGGTTTAATCCGAACCAATGTGGACTAAATTTTCAATCCCAATCAATGCGAACTCAGATTGAATTATACTGAATTTTAAATCTGAATGTATCCGAGTTTTGACTGAACTGTATTCATTTGTATTGAAAATCGGGTGAGGTCAATCTGAGTTCAGATCCATTCAGATTGAAAATTTTCTTTGGATTGATTCGGATTGGAAGTTCAGATTGAATTGGATAGAGTCGTATTAATTTTTAACCGATTTCGAGCAAACGAAATTGAGAATTTTCGGATTAGTATAAATAGATTCGAATTGGTTCGGATACAGATTTTGGAATGATTCGGATTGTTTTGGAATGAATTCCTATCCAAACTATTGCCAAGGAAGATTGCCAGAACTGACTATCATCATCTAATTGTAAATATGACAGAGGTTATAATCGCAGTGTTTTTTTTATAATACTAGATTAGAAAATAATTAATTTTGGAATCATATCTGATATACGAGGTTTCTTTTAAAAAAAAAGGTAACTTTTTATTTTTTTTGTTCTTACATCGGTCTTTTCAATTTGGGAACAGGAAAAAGTCGCAGGGGGCCATATCCGGTGAATACGGTGATTCGACGATACTCTACAACAATTTTCTTCACTGCTTCTTCACGCGCTCCAAGCGCGTTAGTTAGATCACTTAATTTTATTTTGTACCCAAAATTTAATATAGATTCTTTGATCCATTTTTTCGATAGCAAAAAATCGCCAAGCACACCAAAACACGTCTAACCTTTATATTTGTAAAAAACAAGCTACATATGCAAAATGGCTGATGATATCCGCATATGTTAGACCCATGTGTAACAACATAACAAAACAAAAAAAAATGAATGTGCGTAGCCCATGAAATTGGAAAAGTCATCTTTTTTTAAACAAACCTCGTAATCAAAGAATGACAAATGAGAAAATGTGAACAAGAATTGGCTATTATTTTTAAACAGGTACAGGAATGAAAATCGAAATGATGTTTGAATAGCAAAAACTTATATATTTCATTAAGGTGTGCAGTTTCATGATTTAACATTTTTTATATATTTTAGAAACAAATATCTTAAAAGTACCGAAAATTCGTGCAGGGCAAAATATTTAATGGCACATTTTTTCAAAATATGCACCATCTGAATTGGATTAGAAATCCAGTCTTTTTAACAATAAAACATACGCTCTCTTACAGTATCATAAAATATTTAAACATCATTCCGTTTTTTTATTCCTGTCCCGCTTTAAAAATAATAAACAATTACTTTTCACCCTTTCCCATTTTTCAAGCTTTATATTTAACGATGATCGTATCGTTTAAACGAATGGTTTATCTTCAATTTGGGACTTAATACTCTCCTTTTTGTTATTAATATTAAAGTATTATGAACTCAAAACTTAGATTTTCCAGATCGAGTCATTATCTCCTATGGAAAAATACAAATTTGTTTTTGAACAAATTCCAGGCTTAAGTATAACGTGAACAATATTGAATAAATTTATGATACGAATATACTTTGTCGACCTACCTCCAGAAGAGAACCAAGTTTGACACACCACAAATAAATTTCAAAAACATCTTGGCCACCAGCAGCAAGAAGTCCGTCACTAGTATCCAATGCTATACAAGAAAACTGAACAGGTTTTGGGGACGTAAAGGTTTTGAAGTTCCGGTAACGTGTTAAATCATAGGCTCGAACTGTTCCATCCAAAGACGCAGAAACAACAAACATTTGATTTCGACTGAACAATACATCAGATATAGAAGAAACATGTTCCTGAAAAGTTACGGTGCAGAAACCATTAACAGAATTCCATAATTTTACTTTTCCATCGTGGCCGCCGGTAACTATATACTGTCCATTAGGATTGTACGCAAGGCAAGTCATATTACTGCCATGTCCCTGTTGCTTCAGGACGTAAGTTTCACTCTGCCACTCCCAAACTAACAGCTGGCCGGCTTCTGCACAGCCAAGCGCAATCCAGTCTCCAGTACAGTTAATAGAAATTGCACTAATATGTTGATTGACGATACTAAAACAATATTAAAAATAAGATTATCATCGTAATTTAAAATGTCCTACTTCTAGCGTTATTTATGGACGATTTTCAAACTTCCATTGGAATATATTTTTTCTTATGTTGAGCAAATAATGTCAGTTTTTATAAGATATTTTAAAGTCATCCTAAAAGGTAAATTGGGAATTTTTTATTTTTAAAGATTAAAAGAACTAATTAAGCTAAACTAATTAAAAGCACTAATGAACTAATTAAAGTATTATTCATGATCGACTAGCTTTTATTTTACGTACACCAAGCTAACTATTAATTACGTTTCTAATATGTTCTCACCAGTTAACTCGGATAAACGTAAACATATAGAAAAAAACCACCGCGGCTTTGATTTCATTCCTTCAAAGCTCGATTCTTAGCCAACTCTAATAAATTTAAGGCCAATTTGAGAAAGATATTGAAAATCATTGCACTGAGTTTTAAAAATGCCCAATATAGCTAATTAACTTCATTAATAATTATCGAGGATATTTTTCTAATTTGAATCCAATTGCAAAATATCATTGAGATAATTTATATATCTTATTTAAGTCTATTAAAAATCACGATTTAATCAAAAAAATCCGTTGGGATATAATCGAACTTGACCTTCGCTTTGGGACATTTAAAAAGTACATCAAATGCTAACTGATCGGACAAATGCTTCAAAACTTAGCGTGACTAGAAGATTCAGGTAACCATCATGTTACGTCATTAATCCAACTCCAAAAGAAAACATTCATGCGGCCATGCGTGTTCGCATTTATACGCCCTGGAAATAGTATCAAGGCTATTGAAATCCATAACAAAAAATCGTAATTGAATCCAGGATCCAGTGCACATACATATATAGACACAGACATACAGCGACAAAACTTAACGATTACCGGACTCTGTGAATGCCGAAACTTAAAGATGCAGAAGTATAAAATGTACAACTTGCGTTCGCCCTGCCAAACAGTACTATAATTACATGGCAGGTTGAAAAACAACACAAGAAACACATGTCATCAACGCAAAACAAAATTATGAGTACTTACGAAATGGTGCATCTGAAATAGTGAAGTCAAATTGCAAAATCTATGCGCCATTTCAAGATCATAACACATTAGGGTAGTCAAAACAAATGACAGCTCGGAACTTTGTTCCAATCTACACAAAAATTAATCCATTTGAAAAAAGGTATTTAGAGGCGCCACAAGTCCCATGAAGTTTAACACGTATTTCCCATTAGAAAAAAAAGTTTTTGTAAATTCTATTCAGAATCCTCAATAATATCTTAATCTCAATTTTTATCTTCACAATTAGCCATAGAATAGCGAAAAAAGTATCACTTTTAAAAAATCCAAAAACGCATTTGAAATTTTTTTCCCCGAGTTTTTATGAAAACAGGCCGGAAATCTGTTTTACACATATTGTTAACAAGAGTTATTGTTGAAACAATTGATTATTATGGTTAATAAGAATCTCTTAGAATAATTCTACAAAATTGTAATTTAAAAAAATCTGATTTAGCCCAATTTTCAATTAAAACAAGTTACATAATTAATTAGTAAAAAAATTAGTTGTTGAAACAATTTATCTTTTTTATTATTATTATTCATATTCCATTTAAATAATGTTAGAAAGATGAGGTTTTTTCTGACATTTTCAATTGCTTATCTATTTTTGATTAGGCGTGACTGAAAAATTAATTACATTAGCAACAATAATTGTTTAAACAAATTATTGTTGTTTATGACTATCTTCATCTATATCAATGCCTGATACTTGCCGTTTTTTGGAAATTTTTACTTTTCTGTCCTTTTTTACTCAGTGAGGTAATGATTAATAAAAGTTAACAAAAAAAGGTTTTTAAACATTTTAATATTGTTTGTAACTATATTTTTTTAGATAAGTGCTAGAAAAGTGTTGTTTTTTCTCAAACCTTCAAACGATCTGAAGGGTGGAAATTCAAAAGTGTATGAAAGCAATTTTTTCGAGATGCGGTTTTTTATTAATTTTTTATCTACAATCGAAGGCAGTCATTCTGGCGCTAAATCAGTGCGAAATTCGAAATAGTTTTTGCTTTAGAATTATTTAAAATCGCGTTTTGGTAAGTGAAGGAATATTTGGAATTCTAAACTGTATAAGAGCCACTGGAACCTTATGGAAGTTCCATGTTTTAACAATAACTTCCGAGGTTTTATGCTTTGTACGTTTCATATAATAAACATAAGTGTGATAGAATGTTGTCTAAGGCTATCGCCAATAGGGATTGGGTGTACTGCTCGCTATGAAAAATTCGCCTCAGTAACAAATGTTGTTATTGCCATGATAAGGATCGTCTCTAAACATTATACGCTCGCTAAATCTTTTGAACTTGAAAATGATAACATTGTCTTGCATATCTAAATAGAGTATTCTTTTCCGAGCATTTTGATACCAAAATTATTATTCTAGTCGCCGAAACATCGCAATGCCATGGTCAATCGGACATTAATTTTATTAAATATTTTTGTCCATAACACATCATGTTGTAAATAATAAATTGAATAGTCTTTATTTTCTGGTGGAGCTGACTTAATTCAGACAAAAAATTAAAGGAATAGATCTTAAATCCTTTATTGAAAAAAAAAACATTTTTTTTATTATATAAAAATATTGTGAAGTTTATGAGATAATTATTAAAAATTAAACATGAAAAAAATTTACATTTTGTTACAAATGAGGTTAGAAAATATAATTCAATTGTTTTGTTACCTGGATGTCATTTTTTATGTTTGTTAAAAAATTTTGTTGTAAATTTTCCGGTTAGGATTCATGTTTCATCAAAATTGATGTTTCATCAAAATTGTAAAAATTATTTAATTGCATAGCAGTAAAATCATTTTAAAAATTAAGGAGCACAAGTTGCGTTCTGCTCCATTTTAACGTTTGGTATTCAGAATGAGAAATTGAGAGAGATGGTGTACAAAGGATAAGATATCAGTAGTGTAACTATAATTTAGAAGTAAAAGGTTTAATAGAAAAAAATATGGAAGTTGAATATAATTAATAATTTCATCCAATTGATTATTTAACTAATAAGAATAGGAGTCTGAAAAAATTGGAAATCAAATTAAAGAATCTAAGATTATGTTATATAAAGAACTAAAATGTTTAAGGTCAGTTACTACATGCAGGCATTTATCACCTCCATTCTTAATAAAGAACATTTCAGTTACCAAAATTTTTAATTTATTAGGCTCATGCAGTAAAACTTGAACATATATCCAGCCTATTTCATGACCAGTCTGAACCTGGTGTTTTAATATTCACTGTATGGTTTTTTGGACTCTGTCTAAAATTGTCATGATGTTCTTTAATCCTAGTGTTAAGTAATCTTTCAGTTTGACCTATATAACACTTTTCACATTCTAACCATTCAATTTTATAAACTACGTTTGTCAAATTAAAAGTGTCCAAAACATCTTCACCTAATTTTATGAAACTGCTGAATTTGGAATCAACTCTAAAAACTGTGTCAATATCAAAATCTTTGAGAATTCTTTTTATTTCAAACGATAAACTACCATGGAAAGGAATAGACACTAAAAATTTGGACTCAAAATTATTTACTGTTCCTAAATTTAAGTGTGATGTATTGTGTTCTTAAAGGGGTTTTACTTTGTCTTTAATATGTACTTGAACAATTACTTAGGATAAGTATTTAAAAACAAAATATTTTCAATGAAATAAATATCAGTTTTGTGAAAATACTCATGTGATAATTTATACATAGTGTCAACTAAATTTCTAACAGTAGCTATTTTATGTTGAATTCAATGGTTAAGAAGGAAAATGTATATATAATTAAAAATTTGTCATAAGGACAACCGCAGGATTTCGCAGGGAGCGGGTGCTAATCTGAATAATTGCACCCGCTTCCAGCGAAATCGCGGTAAAATTTCAGCCATAACCACGTCTCACAACCGTGAGATAGGTGGTTACAG
>NC_046661.1:61605429-61614695 GCF_010883055.1 Belonocnema kinseyi
ATTTTACCGCGATTTCACTGGAAGCGGGTGCAATTTTTCAGATTAGCACCCGCTCCCGGCGAAATCCTGCGGTTGTCCTTATGACAAATTTTTAATTATATATATATACCTGAATAAGTGCCCTTCCTACACCAATCAATAATGACAGTTCCATCATTCGTTTTTATGACCTTAACATTTAAAAAAGGTGAAGAATTATCAGCTTCCATTTCATAAGTAAATTTTAGTCTTGAATGGTAAGAATTAAACTTTGATACAACGTACTTTAATTTTTTTTTGGTAAAATTATGAAAATGTCATCGACATATCTAAAAAATGTGTATAGATTGAAATCTAAATTATTAATAACAGTATTTTCTAAGTCTTGCAAGACTAAATCCGCCAAAATATGTGAAATTGGAGAGTCCATGGGAATACCATGAACCTTTCTATAATAATCATTGTTAAATTGGAAAACTGTTATCGTCATTCAGAATTCTATTCCTTTTTTAAATTTAATTAATGGTAAGTCAGTATAATTTTTTATATTTATCCATCTACTGAGAACACTATTTTTAACTAATTCTATTGGAACATTTGTAAATAAAGATGAAACATCTAGAGAAACCATAATGTGATCTAGAGGAACAGTTCTTTAAGTGATTATGTTTTTGAATACAAAAGAATTTTTACTTGTGTTTCAGGTGTTATTAAAGATTCTTTAAAACTAGTTCTCCAAAAGTCTAATAATTTAAAAGTTTCTCTTTTCAGTTCAATTTCATGATTAATGCTTAACTTTTCATATACTGTGATGTCATTTAATAATTCATTCATTTAGTTAATATAAGAATCCTTATTCAGAAAAACTGTAACATTGCCTTTATCTGCATGTGTTATATGCAATTGTTTGTTCGATTTAATGAAAAATGTTTTTTTAATGTTCTTTGCAAAAATTCTATCAATAGATGAAATTTCTCTTCTTTTCATAAAATGTTGTGATGAATTTATAATTCTATGCCTGATCATGTCTCTGTCCTCAGAGTTTTTGATTAGTCCAATATTATATTCCACATCTTTAACAATATTGAAAACAATGTTCTGTTTACTGGTGACAAACGATGAAATAAATTTTTCACCCAACCTTAGAACGTCGCTCATTTCATCCGAAATTGTAACATTGCTATAGTTAATGATTCAAGAGTCCTTAAAATCTTCATTAATTTTGTCTTTATGTTTATTAATGTTAATCTGCTCAATTCCACTATTATAACCTATCTTTTTAAATTTGTTATTAAGACGTTTTTTTGACTGTGAAACATTGGAAACATTATTATATTGATTTTGTAAAATATTGGTATAAATATTAGGAGGCAAAACATTTCTTAACTTGATCTTAGTATTGTTAAGAGTATTTTTAAGAAATTCTAAGTGGCAGTTTACATCTTTAATCTCGTCATTCAATAATCGACGTTCCAAAGAATCGACCATGGAGTTGACATGGTTCTTAGCAGAAAAACTGAAAAAATGTAGATTCTTAAAATTGTTCGTAGCATTTGTGATATTTTTTGGCATGAACTCATTTTCAATGAAATCAATATTAGTTTTGTGAAAAGACTCATGTGATAATTTATACATAGTGTCAACTAAATTTTTAACAGTAGCTATTTTATGCTAAATTGAATGGTTAGAAAGAAAATTTTATATATCTACCTGAATAAGTGTCCTTCCTATACCAATCAGTAATGATAGTTCCATCATTCGTTTTTATGACTTTAATATTTAAAAAAGGGAAAGCACAGTTTCCATTTCATAAGTAAATTTTATTCTTAAATAGAAAGAAGTGCACTTTGATACAACGTACTTTAATTTATTTTGTGGTAAAATAATGAAAATGTCATCGACATATCTAAAAAATATGTGTAGATTAAAATCTAAATTATGAATAACAGTATTTTCTAAGTCTTGCTTGACTAAATCCGCCAAAATATGTTAAATTGGAAAGCCCATGGGAATACCATGAACCTTTCTATAATAATTATTGTTAAATTGGAAAACTATTATCTTCATTAAGAATTCTATTCCTTTTTCAAATTTAATTAATGGTAAGTCAGTATAATTTTTTATATTTATCCATCTACTGAGAACACTATTTTCAACTTGTTCTATGTAATTCTCTGGGTAGGACAAGTCGCCTTTTTCGGTAGGAGTACAGAGCGTCGTAACACCAGGCACTACATAATAGGCATCTCCGACAATAATTCTGAGTTGAATATGCCAGCCAGATATAGGTGTGTAGAAGTAAAATTCTTCCACCAGAAGTTCTCTATAGCATCTGGTCCTGCGTCAGTGTTTGATGAACATTCCTTTACAGATGTTATAAGGTTGGCGCAAAACTTCTTGAAGCGGATGATATTATTTGTAGCTTTTTACACCTCTAATCTTTTTGGGATCTTGTATACCTCTTCCCAAAAAGTATCTATCTTGTTAGGCTTGGGTAGATTTTTGACAGAAACAGGGAGGTTGCTAAAGAGGCGGAATGGGTTTGCGATGTTTAGTTGATGCAAACGTCTCTTCGTCCTTTAATTCATCATCGATTTTAACCTTGGATTTGAATCAGCCGAAGCTCCCGAGGCATCGTAAACTGAACAATTGATGGTCCAGAGATCGGACCTCTCGAAATATCCTCCCAAAGTATATGCGCTAATAAGCCACAAAAACGGTTGTTAAGTTTATGCTTGGAAGTTGCTCCTTCGCGACCATGCCTGGACAATTATCCGAAACTGCTTTTTAATTATTGTAACTATATTCAACAAAAACTGTTATACAGGGAACCCTCTATTCGCAACCCGAGGACGCGTCCAGTAGGGTTTACATGAGAGAAAAAGTCAGTCCCAATGGCAAACATTAACAAAATTGACGAATTTAACTGAACATGGTAATTGGGAGATGTTCGAGGTTGCTGATTACGAATCTAGAGTAAAAAATTTAAAATTTAAATGAGTGAACCTAATATGGCGGAAAAATTTTTAAAATTTCGACGGATTTCACTGAAAATAGCTACGCGGAGGGTTTTGGGTACGCAGATTAAAACTCCGGAGTCATTATTTTAAAATAAAAAATAGCGGATCAAATACGGTTGCTTATCAGGGATCACTCAGAGAAATGTCCTCTTGTGTAGGACAAATTTTTCTATGCGCAAATGGAATTTTCTATTAAATTTAAGGTTAAGACAATTTTCATTTGTTTCAAAAAGAATCTTTTTGCATAAAATGTTATCCATCTTCCACAAAAATTTTCTAACCCTGCAGCCCAATAATTCTGTTTGTATTAAAAATATAATCACGTATTTCGAAAAAAAAAAAAAACAAGCAAGAGGGCCAAAACTTTTTCTCTGAGTGGGACAAAATTGATACACTTTTGCCACCATATTGGGTGCGCCATTTTGAATTTCAAAAAATTAACATTAGGTTCGTAATCAGCGACCAAATTCGTGGACATTTTTTATATTCGCCGCCACATTGGTTCCGCCATTTTGAACGTTAGACCCCAGATTTTCAATAAGCGACCCCACAAATCTCCGAATAAAATCGTACGTCATTTTTTTATTTATATGCGAATTTTGTTTGCGGAGAGAATCAAAAGTGAGCACTTTTGCAAAATATAAATTTATGATTAAATAAATTTCACTGCCACAGATGAGGTGAAGAAATTCTAACGCAATTAAAAAGCAAAAAAGGCTTAAGAGTCCCTGTCAAAATTGAACTGCTGCATTCTCCCTCTTGGCAGATGGACCTATTATCCGTTCACTTTGCGAAGGTCCCTCCAAAACAGCTGTATGTTTTTGTAATTTACCCGTACAAAAAAAAACATTCTGTCGTTTCTTGACTTACGATTATATCTTTGAATTGAACAATTTAAACCAAAACTTTTAAAGTCATATGTGACGTGCGCCGAAGAAAGGGGGCTTACTCTAAAAAAATCGAAATCAAGGTTGTTACACATTTCGATAGTTTTTGAGCCGCTTTTTTAATGAAAACACCGGAAAAAATATCCGAGCGTTATTATTGCTAATAATTGAGTTGTTAGGTACCCGCGTAATAGGGCTTTGGCTCGAGATTCCGTGAAACATCTCCCTCCACTCACCATACCAATCTACGTGTCTCATCTATACCCCGTCCGTGAGCCGCGTTTACAACCTATCTCCTTCCATGAGAATGTAGTAGTAAGTGAAGAGGAAATATTTCGTGAGTCTTCCCTCTCTCCTAAAAGTCCGGTCTATCGGGTCGACTTCAACCGCTCGTCCTGAAAAATCTCACTTTTCAGAGTAAGCCTCCTTTCTTCGGCGCACGTCACATATAAATTTTTGACCCTGCCACCCCTCCCTACTTAATGCTTTTTTCATAGTAAATATATGTAACTTTAGACCCCGTCCAGACATGTTACGTAATACTTGAAAGGCTCCCATACATACGTAGAAACGAAATATTAATATACAAATAAAAATTAACGTGAAATGCATTTGAAGATGACTGTGCTGTTTCTCGTAACATACGTAGTAGAGTTATATTTTAGCTTAAATTGCTTGCCAAAATTCAAAAAATACAATCGAATACTAGAAAGGAATAAAAAACTTGAAACCTATTAGTTAATAACAATTAATCCTGGAAGACCAATAAATGATACTGTGGGTGAGAGGACACAGTGGCACATCATAGCTAAATGGTCTACTTCTTGAAAAGAGATAGTTACTGCACGAAAAACCATTGGAATTCAGTGTTTCTCCCCTCTTTTCAGTTAAGGCTACACTTTATGAATGAGCAGACACTTTAGCTATCGTATCCCGCTGTGTCCTCACCCCCACACTACCATTCATCAGTCTTTCAGGATTTTTTGTTCTTAATTAATAGGTTGCAAGTTTGTCGTTGCTAATTATTATTAGATTGAATTTGTTGAAGTTTTCCAATCAATTTAAGCCGAAATATAACTCTCTACTAAGTAAATTACGTAGTATAGAGATATACACATTTTATATGTTTGTTCACAATATTCCTTCCTTGTCTGAAAGTCAATCATTTTGTTGCATGAAATTACCTGAAAAATATTGCGGAATCTAACAATCAAATATTCATCTAATCCTGTAACTTTTTCTACAATATTGGCGTTTTCAAAAAATGATCTTGCAACGTTTTCTGTGTTTGTAGTTCCTGCTCATTGCTTTGCAACATTGACTGTTCATGATAATTTGCATTTTAACAACTTTTGTATCGACTTCTTTACATCTTTTGATATTTTTCCTCCGAAGATCTGGCTTGAGATTTTTTGAATTCAGAATTATATGCAATTTTCAGAAGATATTCTATACTACGTATTTTACAATGTAAATTGGATATCCCAAATTTATAAAACTGTTTTGAGCATTCTAGACTTTTTACGTGGTCCAATCACGTGCTCCTTGCTTTACAACATCGCGATGGTGTAAAGAAAAGAATAGGAAATAAAAATACAGGAAACGTTGCAAAATCATTTCTTGAAAACGGCAAGATTGTAGGAAAATGTACGGGATTAGATGAATATTTGATTATTAAATTCCGCACTATTTAGCAGGTCATTTCATGCAACAAAATGATTGTCGGTCAGGGAATGAAGGAATATTGTGAAGAAACATATAAAATTTGGATATCTCTATACGGATGGTACAAAATGCTCCCATCAGTTCATAAGCTGTTAATACATGAAAGTGAGATAATAAAATATTTCAAAAACCCTTATGGTTGGCTTAGTAAAGAACCTCAAGAAGGAAACAATTAATCTTTCGGTAAATACGGCTACAAAATAGTCAAAAGAATGATCGGAAATAAACCAACCAGAACAAAAATTTTTTTTAAAGAAGTGCGATGTAGTACACCTCCCCGCGGTGCACTTTCGAAAACATAAAATAAGCTTTGTTTCTATGGCTCAACGAACTACTAAACAAAGTCAACAAGTTAACCCGTCCAACAACAAGGAAGATGAAAGCAACTACAATATTAACAGCGGTATCATTTTATTAAGTACCTTAAGCCAACTTTGAAATTAAAAATCATTTCAAGTTTACATCATTGGTCATGCAAAAATTTATTATAAAAATGCGATTATAAAAAACAACGTTTCGGCAACATTTTTGTGCTTTCTTCAGGTTCAAATGTGATCTAAAATAATATTATAAACAGATAAAAATAATATTTGAAAGTCAAATTTAGCAATAATCGAAATTTATTTCTGAAACGTTTTTGCAATTTAGTAATTATAAAACTTGTAAAAATTAAATCTTTGTTTTCCTAGATGTTTTTCCATTTTCCAAACAAAAATATCATTTCTTAATAAACACTATTTTTGTAAAAAACATTTTTTAACAACTATGGACAAAATAAAATCGAAGAAGGTGTCGATCTCGGGACAGGGAAGGTCAATGGGATAGGGTTTACAGACGATAAGGCTGTTATGGCAGTCAACCAAAGACTTGTAAAGAATGTTGAGTGAATAAAATACTAGCATGAGGAACATGGGTCTTAAAATTAACGCGAATAAACCAAAAATTACGCCGTTTGAAGGAAAGGGTGAAAAAACAGTATGTAACATTGTTTAGGCGATAAGAGGATAGAACAAGTTGATACGTACGTGTATTTTAGAATTTTATTTACTGCTCTCAAAAAAATCTATGTAGACAGATTTGTAACAATGGTATGAAGGTTATAAAGAGGATAGGATCCATTATCACAGGTAAAAATATATCAACGAAAACTAAAATGGCAATATATGTATAATAATGTATTAAAAACTGCTGTGTTGCACGGTATGAGACCTGGACATGACAAGAAAAGGATAAAAATAAAATTAAAGTGACTGGAACGAAATTTCTGTACATTGCATGTCGTAAAATATCAGTTTAAAAAATCAGTAATCAGAGAATCCTCGAAGAATGAGATGTAAATGAGACTGATTGACAAGTGTGAAAGAAATTTGTTGAAATAATTTGGGCATATAAAAAGCCACCAGAACACAAGACCTTGCATGAGAAAATGTATGGATGTAAAGGAAGCTAAAGATGTATTTCATAATTATTCCTTTATAATTACTGCATTAAATAAATTCACCTCTTGGTTTGACTTTCATTTCAACAACTTACTTCAAATTGATACACGAATATATTTTCTCAAATTATTTTCGATTAAGCTATTCAACACAATAGCTCTCAAATCTAATAAAGCATATATAACGGAGAATTCCCTTTATTCAACTTGGATTGTTACGACTTTTTGAACCCCTTTATATGAGGCAAGTAATATCATAGATCTTAGTACACTTGAATTTTCACATGTTAATCGCGACACTCGATGAATCGGCACATCGATAGGGCGATAAGTTTTTACTCGCTCCGCAGTGCTGCGCTCAGACATTCGAGGAACAAGCCTGTAACGGTAACAGATTGCCCATGCTGTTAGTGCGGGCATGGCGAGTACTGACACTTGGGTTCCAAGAATGATAAAGAGTCATGGATAATTGTACAAGGATGTTCCCAAAGGAATTGATCTCCCAGCGGAGGTATAACAACCGTGCCGAAAGATAAATGGCACCTAAGTGATATGTCTCAAACGGTGATTCCCGACATGAAAAACGAGCTCTCAGAGAATGCAGCCTTATCCTTGCATTCCTTACTCAGAGGATGGACGAACTCTTCTCCCTAGACGCTCTTGGAAACAACAATAATAACACCTAACATATTTCTAGTAAGTGCGGTTAAAAACAATCAAACACGTAGAGAACCCGACAATATGTCGGAAACAAAGCTGACTTACACTTGTGTTGAGCAATATCTCTATACTCCCGCATTTGTCCCATTAACGTCTGCGAAAGATCCCAAAGAGCCCAAAGATCTGGCTGAACTGTATGACAAGCTTCATGGAGACTTTTCCGAAGAGTCCGACCTATGATATATAAACTGTAGTCTGTATAATGCAGCATGAATTCTAGCGGGTTAAAACAGTAACCAAAACAAACGGCTGATTATAAGATCAAAAGACGAATGCATCACCTCAGTACGAACATATACTAGGCGAGACAGTATGCGTCCCGCGTTCAGTGTGTTATTGAATACATAACAAGTAACAGGATCATCAGGCAGCATATTATTGACAGAATATGGGTCTTATCTGACGCCAGGAGAAGTCTAGAGTGAAGAAAGGGGTGGGGTAGAGAAAATCAACAGTTTTTCTCTTACCCATATAGACTCTTTCAAGATTCTCCAGTTACCAGAAGAGTTCGAGGAATTTTTGAAAGAAGTCTACGACGTCCAGCATCCACTGAAAGAAAACACAAAGAACATAAATAGCTTCAAGGAGCGATGCAGTACCCTCATAATACTTGAGGTGGAATGACCACCTATCACTACGAGCGCAGGTAGCTCGTGCGTGCGACACACATCTAGCGGCAAATTCAGGTGGATTCCTGATAATTTTTAAATACACGATACACTATTTCAAGGAGATTCCAACTTATTAATGTAGTAATTCTTAATTTAGAATTTAAAAAATACAATGTGAAATTCAAAGATGGAAGATTTTATTATGTAACAAAATTCTTTTTCACTAATTTTAAAGCTTCTTTATATCCAATTTAGGATTAACCAATACCCAAACATTTTTTATCACATAAGTACTATTAAATATTCTTCTATCATAAAGACTAATAAATTTATAATAAATATAAATATAACAAATTTAATTTAACTATTTAGCTGATAAACCGTTTTTAGATGTTCTACTTAAATGTCCTCCCTAATAAAACTATTCAATATGCTAACATCAAGTTCAATGTACTTTTAAAAAATATATTATTTTATAAATGACTGACAAGCCTTTCAGCAAATAATGTAAGAATTCAAAGAATTATGCAGATCAAATTTATTAATTATTCGCTTTCTTGAAATTTGAACACCAAAAGGAGAAATATATATTGTCTGAAGATGAAAATACTTTAAAATTCTTTTTTGTAGGATTTTAAGAACAATTCCCTTTTTCCATAAAAAGTTACGTAACTTCACCTCTATTTGATTATAATATTGGACCATAATTTTTGTTTATTTTAGAAAATAATTCTGTTGTTAAAAAATACGTTTTAAGGGACATCGGTTGAATCATCTTCGTATTTACGAGGGTAGTTCAATAAGTCCTTAGAATGACCAACAGATGGCGCTCGAATCGCTCCAAATCATCTGTTTTCAGTCAGCACCACTCCCGACTAGATATATG
>NC_046661.1:61614795-61622388 GCF_010883055.1 Belonocnema kinseyi
TGTATAGAGCTCCAAGGAGATTATGTTAAAAAATAAAAAAAAATTTACCCAAAAAAATTGTTTTTATACTTCATTCTAAGGACTTATTGAACTACCCTCGTATCATAATGTTTTAGAATGTATTTATTTCAAATTTAATGAAGTTTATAAAAATATTTATGAAAAAACTGCACAAAATAAGTTTTTTAAACATTAAAAATAAATAATTACGCTTTAGTCTCATAAAATTAATAATTCTATTGTTATTATTGAAAAATTCGACCTTCATGCAGTTCGACGCATATTCCTCGGACTTACGTACGTCTCACAAACTAAGACGCACATGCCTTGCACACATGCGCCTCTAATTAAGTGCGACGTATATATCTGGTACCCTGCATGCACTCCATGCCTAGCAAGTCGTGTGGGCAACGTGCCACTCACGATTGTTATCTGGTCCTTTCAAGAAATGTTTACACGAACGACGAGTCATTTCGAAATCGTACGATCACCCGTATTTTACGACTGGACATAAAAAAAGACATCTATGTTCGGATTCAGATTTAAACAACGCTTGCGAGAGTAATGTTTATGGTGAGCCGTACGCTCGTGCTATTATTAGCTGCACCTCGTGTTAGATGATTCGCTTTACTTCAAAAGTGTCACTCACCGATTTGGATGGTATAAGTAGAGTGACTTAGAAGTTTTAATGCTAAATAGAGGTTTTCAACGTCGCTGAATCCAAATTTGAGGTCAAAATCGCCAAATCCAAGGTGGCGGACTGAAAACGGCTCATACACATTAACCCCTTCACTGTGCAGACCGAAAATCGCAAAGTGGGTCCAAAATGTTCCGGACGTTCTACTGGATGGATTTGATTGAAAATTGGTACTAAAGGATTATTTTGGTCGCTGAATACGAATTCGGAGTCAGAATTCGAAATCTCGAAATGGCTGATCCCATATTGCAACCACAAATTTTGAAAAATCCAATGAGTTGGCGGATTTGGATGAAAATTGGTACCAGGGGGTTATTTGGGTCGCTGAATACGAATTCGAGGTTAAAAATTGAAATTTCGAAATGGCTGATCCAATATGGCTACCAAACATTTTTAAAAATCCAATAAGTTGGCGGATTTGGACCCATTTTCATCCAAATCCACAAACTCATTGGATTTTTCAAAATGTTTGGTCCCCATATTGGCTCAGCGATTTCGAAATTGTGCACTTTGACCTCGAATTCGTTTTCAGCGATCCAAATAACCCCTTAATACCAATTTTCATAAAAATCCGCCAAATCACTGGATTTTTCAAAATTTGTAGTTTGTACAAATTTTTAATGAAATCCGTCAATTCATCAGGAACTTTCCTCCATGACATGTTTACACGCCATCCGAAGTTTAGGGCCACCTAGCCCACGACGTGTATACACGTCATCCGCAGTGAAGGGGGTAAGCGTGAAGGATGGCTTTTACGTTTGAACTGGAATCAATCGTGTCATTTTAGCTAAAAAGTTTCTTAGGGGTTTTAAATTTTGCTGAATTCAAATTTGAGATCGAAATCACCAAATTCAAGTTTGCGGAGGGGGTGAGTAAAAAATATCGTCTACCCCGATGTCATATGAGTGGTGGTCAAGGCACACTAGAATCAGTCGAGTGATTCGGATACTAGAATGCTCCTAAAGAGTTTTCCATGTTCCGAAATTGAAATTTGAGGTCAAAATTGCAAAACTCAAATCTTCACAATTGTCATATATAGTTAATCATTACCAACGATTGTCAGTCGAGAGTTATCGGTGTTAAAAAATTCGCACCTCGCTCTTCGCCGAACCCAGGAATAACCAACAAAATGGTGGCGAGTGTCTACGAGTATTACCATTTTTTCGTTTTTTCTCTATTTTAATTCTTTTTTAATTTTATTTTTTCATATTTTTGTTGATTCATGACAAAAATTCAATCATGTTTTCTTCATTTTTCAAAATACTATCCATTGTTTTAAATAATTGATGCAGTAAATTATCAGATTATGCTTTTTGCAATTTTTTGATGAAAAATTGTACCATATACAAGAACAACGCACAATATATGACAGTTTTCTAAATTATTTGGAAAAATGGGTGCAAAAATGGTATTTAGTGAAAAACCGTTTCAAGTACAAATATTTTGTGCACCATTCGCATCGCATAACGGTTGAGTCATTGCATAAGTCGCACAATGGTGCACACTTTTTAAGGCTGTAATCTACGTGATTTTCAAACTCAAGTGGCTTATCTGGTATATAACCACTTTTGTAACATGCATACTTGATCATATTGGAAAGCCAAGGGAAGAGAACTGTTTATGGATGAGTGATTGGAATTTGATTATGTTGCTGCGTAAATTTTTCCATGGCGTTAAAAAGAACATATCTAGATGTTGAATCTTGCCTGTCGTTGGTGCGGAAATAGTGACAACTTTAAGTTATTCTTTTTTTCCATGATTGGTTCGAGTGTTTTCGAATTTTAATCAATTCACCAATCTAATAAACGCACACTTTTATCGTTGGATGATAGCAGAAATACTGTTTCGAACCATGTATTCACGAGGGCAGACGTTAACTTACCTGAACTTGAAGCTATAACAAGGACATTGCAGGTATTAAACAAGTTTTTCTGCACTTATGGTCCAAATTTACCATATTTTTCTTGCAAAATAATAAATAAGGGTGATAACAAAACACCACTTACAGAAATTATAGACTGCATAGTGCAGCTATGAGTCATGGAATTAATTAACTTGACTGATCGGAGTTCACGGCATTATCTTCTCCAGCGAACGAAGTGTCATATTTCAATCGCTTGAATCTCATTTGGACAGATTCCAATTTTAATTTACGTTTTTTCCCCGACATCCAATATACACAGCTTGTTTTTTTATATTCTTCGTCAATTCCTGCATTTTTAGATTAATCGAAGCTAATTGTAAGTTTGTCTCGACCTGGAACATATCACTATCATCAATGTCTTTAACTGGAACTGAAATCTGAAATATCATCAACATTTTTAAAATGCAAAGCATCATAACTTTCGACAAACAGAGAATCATCAATTGAATGTTTTATAAGAACTTCTAGTTGTAAACATAAAGCACTCTCATCTTCATTAATGGAATATTCTAAATCATATTGAGGTTGGTCGAATGCTATTGTGAATAGCTTTAAAACAATCTTGGGATGTGATGAATAGATGATAAAATTAATTTAATTAGACGAAAATCAGTCTTCAAGAATAAATATGCATGAGTATAAACAAAATTGAAATTTATTTATATGATGACATGTGCATTTTATCCTGTCAAGATAAATGGCGAAGATGAAGAGCATGAGGAAAAATATTGGGGACACTAGAGCAGGGGTCTCCACAATCCAAAGGTGCCGCGTGACCCAGGTTCGCTCGGCCTTTTTCAAGATCTACCCATTTTTTTCGACAAGAAACTGAGAGGATATTTATCGCCTCTCGAAAAAAACTTCCAGATGGAAGGGCTAGGACAAGCTTTTTTTCTGGTATAACTTCACAGAGCTTGAAATATAAAGTAAGTATATGATTTAAAGTATTTGAACTAAGCAATTGCCGATAATACTCCATAAATAAATTTTTCGGCATTATTAATACTGAGTCATTAAAAAAGTACTAATAATAATAGATATAAGTGGTCAAAAATAAATTCAAGGCGTTCAAAATTTAAGAGTTTTTTTTCAAATCGAGAATCTGTAAATAAAGTTATTTCAGAATACAATTTCGATGCCACAAATTTGCCTAATATAACAAATTAATTTTTAGTCATTTTTACTTCTCAAAATGTAAATTTGTTAAATCATAAACCTTTAAAATTGAATTATTCGAAAAAAATTTCAAAATAAAAAGTAGTTTTTAATTTTTAATAGAAAAGTTTTGAAAAAGGCGATCGCAACTGAAGGGGAAAAATCTTTGCATTGGTATTAACAGATCGTAAACATTTTAATTTATTTAGTTTTTGTATCTGTTAGATATAGCAATATACTCAATTATTTAAGTCCATTTAACAATTTTTTAAACTTTCAATATTGAAAAATTTGTTAATATGTTTTTTAAAATTGATTATGTTTTTAAATTAAGTAATTGAAACTTAAGGACGCGTAAATTTCTTTGATTTTTAATTTAATTTTAAAATTAAATTTTGACTTATTTATAATCAAAACAATTTTTAGGCAATTTAAATTTTGAGTATAAAAAATTAAAATTGTATTAAATATTTCGTTTGATAATATTAAAGTAACGAAAACTAAACATTCATTGTTTTATTTCATAATTCTCAATTTTAGCGTGAAGTTTCGAATAGAAATAAGAGTCTCGAGTTTAATGTTTCCCAGCGGCAAAAAATAAGGCAAAGCGTTTTGAAAGTTTTAGGTAAAAACTGAGTAGATCCGACCTATTGGCCTGAGATCGCTAATAGATACAGGATTTACCTTTAGACATTCCTGCACTAGACAATACAGCGAAAAAATATAAACAGAGAAATAAATGGAAAGGTGCTGGGAAAAACTGAGTGGGAAACCTGTGATCCCCACCATAAAAAACAAGTGCCATCCACCACAATTAGAGGAGACAACAGAATCTCCGCTCAACGTGTTCAGGGGGAGATCGCGTTATCCCTACTATTCGAACTAGTGAGAAACGAATACGTAGCAATAGTAACTATAATTTCGTGAGTTGGATGTAGAAATATTCGTATTTCTAACCAGTCGGGTTTGAATTTGACGATTAACATTATTTAAAAAGCCGTTCATGGGAAAAGCAATCATTGTGAATAACTGGTCATTCACCTTCGACAATTTCTATAGAATTGAATAATTTCCTGTCAAAAAAATCAGAAAAAAAGTAAAAGTGGGAATAGATACTCACTATCTCCTTGCTCATTATTCCTAGGTTCGGTAAAGAGCGAGGTGCGAATTTGTGTACCCCGATAACTCTCGACTGATAATAATACTTGGTAATGATTAATTATATATGACAATTGTGACATTTTTAGTTTTGTCATTTTGATCTCAATTTTGAATTCTACAATATTGAAAACTTTATAGGAGTATTTGAGTAACCGAATCACTCGGTTAATTCTAGTTTCATTGAAGCAAATCGCCTATGACACGGAGGGAGGCGCCATTTTGGATCCGCTATCTTGAATTTGATTTCAGTTCAAACTTAAAACCCACCCGTCACGTTTGCAGTTTAGACGTCATTTTTAGTGCGCCATCTTGATATTTGCACTTTAGCCTCAAATTTGGATTCAGCAATATTGAAAAACCCTAATAAGCACTACAGTTTTCAGATCACTCTATGGATTCCAATTAGAAAATGAAAACCAACCCTCAGATGCAAGGGATAGTTTTTACCCTTAAACTTGAACCCTTTCCGATCTAAAAAAAATACACATAGATTATTTTCCAAACCGCTACGAATTTGCAAAGTTTCATCCAAATCGGACAATGACCCTCCCGTAGTGTTACTTTTTAGCTTAAAGTGGTTTCACACACATTCATAGTCTAACATGGTGGTTTGCACACGCATAGCCAGTCAGTTTGTAATTTTCAGAGCTATCCCCAAAAATCGCCCAAACTGCAGACACTTTACTGATAACTATGGAGCCGCTTCCTAGCAAACTTTAACAATGTTCTCAATATATTTTGTATAATTTTAGAACCGGCTAGAGCCCATTACTTGGGAGGAAGAAAAAAGAGGAAACTTACCTTTGAGACGACCTTAGTAAATAAAGCCCCATTTAAATATTTGGAATATGAATTTATAAATTAAAAATATTTTTATATCTAGAAATAGAACCTTCATTAATGAAATGGAAATTAGGAAGGCAAACTCGGCAGAATATTTCATATTATTTCGAACTTTTTTCAAATTTTTGATTCTCAATTTTTGTAGGAACAATTAAGCAAGACAGAGAAGTGTGTTTTCAATATGATTTTTGCAAAAAATCTTAAGATTTTTAACGGTAGCGTACGATTGAATAATGCTAAAGCTACTCTAATCAATATTTGGTCAGTTTGTTAACAAATTTTTTAAAACAAAATTGATTAACGTAAATACTAACTTAAATATTGGGGTCTATTATCCGAATTATAGAAGTAAAATAACTTAACAGTGGCGGTAACATTAATAAATAAACAAATAATAATACCTGAGAGAATGTATGACATTAACACTTGGAAGTTCGTATAAGAAGAAAGCTCCGACACTGAAACCAACAACAAGAATGCGATGTTGCGCGTGATAAGCTGCAGCAGTCAGAGTGACCTTTTCGTTCTTTGTTACGTGATCCGCTAAATAATGTCTGCCCAATCGTCTATATTGAAGTTTCTTCATGTTGCCTGTTTTCGATATGTCTGTTTTCATACCTTTCTTATCTGGATCTGAAAAATTTTCAAAAAAGATATTATAAGGCGCAAGAGTGAGGGGAAAGGAAAGAGGAGGAATGGTAGTAGGCTGGAAAGCTTGAAACTCGTGTAACTGTTGATTGTGAAATTGAATTACCAGTTTCAGAAGTGGAAATGAAGTATAATCCTTCATGTAGTTAAAACGACAAAGAAGAAATAGGATAAGTATACTGTTTCTAGATTGTGAGTGCAAAAGAGAAACCAAATATTTACGACCTTTTGTGTCTCCAATGTTTTTTAAAAGTAGAAAGGACAGTGTACAATCAAAGCATATGGCTATATGTAAGTTGTCTAAAATACGTCAATACAAAGATTTTAAGTCATTATGATGTATGTATGTTGTTTAATTTTTAGAGATTCTTTTGACCCGCTATGTGCGTTAGTAAGGGTGGTCCAAAAATGCATTGGAAAATTTTTTCCCGAATGTTTATGAGTAAGGCCCGGAAATTTAGTCGAATCCACATAAAAATAAATTCATTTTTTAAAAATAAATATTTAGAGGTTGCGGAAAGCCCCATGAAGTTTACGTATTTTCCATTAGAAAAAAGACATTTTTGTACATTTTATTCAGAATCCTCAATATTCGCTGAATCGAGTTGAAACACAGTGATTTTCAGAATTAGCCTTATAATAGGGATAAAACATTACTTTTCAAATATTAACCGCACACGGTCGTATACGGGTGTTTCTCCACAAGTTGTCCACTTTCGGGAGTGTAGTTTCTAAGAAAAAAAATTGTTCGAACTGCCTGAAAATTTTTTGTATCTTATAGCACTGACAATCCGCGAAGAAAATTCATAATTAATATTAAAAAATTATAACAATGTTGAGAATGGTTCACATATTCTTAACGTAGTGAAATCGTGTAAACTAATTAGTTCTCAGTAAATTTACATCAAATTCAATACAAATTTAATAAAATACAGTGGTGTAACACATTGTCTTTCAATTTCTGTTGCAATCTTTACCGTCCAGGACATCTCGCGCACGAAAAATTTAATAATATTTCATGTTTATGCGTATAAAAAATAACCTTATAAATTTATTAAAAATCAAATGGCAATACATAATTCTATATTTGTACCGACTGTACTATACGGTAGCGAGACATGGACTTATCAAGAAAAAGATAAGAGGAAAATTAACGCAATTGACA
>NC_046661.1:61622488-61638910 GCF_010883055.1 Belonocnema kinseyi
TACTCCTTTCCCCTGCCGAGTGAGTCACGCCTACCCCGAAAGGGAAATGGCTTAATGGTGTAATAATAATAATAATAATAATAATAATAATAATAATAATACTTGTACATTTTCACTCGCTGAATCCAAATCTGACTTTATTTTTTGATATTTTTGAAGTAATTGAGGAGTTTTAGGAAGAGCCGACAAGACATATGATTAAGGTACACGTGTCTGAGAGCACAATTTAACTAATTTTTTGAAAAGCCAAATTGACTATTTAATTCTCTACGGGTTAAATTGATAGAAGAACTATCCAAGCAACAAATCTCACCCAAATTTACATTGACAGGACATGAAAACGAAGGAAAACTTTGAAATTTTCTGTAATAATCAATAAAACAATAATCGAAGTTACAAAATGTATTTTTTTATATTATTATTATTCATAATAATGATATAATTTAGGTTTCAGAGAGATAAACTACGGTAATAGTAGTTCAATGTTGCTAAATTCAGAGAAAACTGGTACTGAGTACACGGGACTGACAGGACATTTTTTATAGCTTTTTATTTTTAGTTACAATTAGAAATAATTAAGATTCATCAAAATGAGGGAGGTTTTTCTTCATATTTTCTTCATGTTGAGCTTATGAGAATATTTTGCATTGCGCATCTCTTCTTTATTATTGATTACAGAGCTTGGACACCAAATGGCCAACTTTTTTAGAATCACCCATACACTGGTCCGGGGAATCTCGTGCCAAAGGGAGTTCTCTTATTGAAGCTTTCGGTTCATTCAAAAAATTGCCACTAGTGGGTGTAATAGTAGAGTAGTGTCGGTTTAATTTGAAATTTAAATGTGATAAAATAAATACTTTCAACATGTATTTAATGATTTAAATAATATGGATGCATATTTAAACTTAAATTAATATACGCACAGTAAAGCTTAAACATAATAAGATTAGAAATAAATTTAATGAAGTGGACTTTCAAAAATATGAAACAAATTAAGTAATACAACGAGATATGTTAATATTTACAATTATGTTTGAAAAGGAATGCCAGAGTTTTAACAGAAGTAAATAATCCCGATAACCAAAACTTACTGATAAGGAAAGTTGACACATTGAATACTTGGTAACATATTTCTGGTTCAAGATTCTGGCTGTGTCATCGACACCTTAACTTTGAGCCTAGAAAACGTGTTTACATTTTCAAATTCTTTAATACTCGAACAGTGCGCCATGTCGTTCGGTGGCAGGATTGCCAAACGCCTTTGCAGAGTCCGAACTTCGACTAGCAAGTCGTAAAATTAGGTAATTTCGTTTTTGGATATATAAGCCTTTTCTGGTTTAATATTTTGCGCGGACTTGAAACTATAAATATATTATTTTGGGAACGCATGAGAATAATATATTTTTGGGCAGATTCATATGGATAGAAATTTAAACGATTTATCGTGGATAATGGATAGTCATGGTTAGATGAAGATAGGGATTTATAAACAACATAGATAGAGAAAAATAGGTCCATGTGGCCGCAAAGGATAGAGTTAGGGATAGAAAATAATAGAAAATTGTAACTGCAAGGAATAGTCAGAGATACGCAGAAATAGATCTAAGTAGAGACCACGGATAGCGTGTGGAAAGAAAAAGATAGCGTTTGTAAGATGCAAAGTGTGCATTTGGGAAGGATTGAATATCTCTATCTTTTCTATCCATACGTTTCTATGTTTTGAAAGCTTTTTACTTCCAGCAAGGCTCGACTCATGACAACCATCACGATCACGACAAAACACAAAGTGAGATTATGTTACCCATGTTTCTCACTAACCTGTGAAAATCAAAATCTATTTGACACAAAAACTTCCTCAATGTTTATTGCTGAGAATTTTTGTCAACAAAGGTACGCCAAAGGCTAAAGGTACGTATGATCGTCAATGCCCTCAACGGCTGAAAACAATCCCATTCAAGGTACGAGTAATAGTTCAAAGCGATTTACAAAATTTTTGTTGTCTTAGTAGGCATATGAAATACAATACGCGTACTTGTAATTTCATGATTATAAAATGATGTCAGTAAAATTATCAAAGGTAACAATAATCGGCAATACTTTTTTCAAGTGTCCGCCATCAAATATTTTGTTTATTTTAATAACGAAATAGATATAAAAGTGTTTTTTTTTGTTATTCGGTACAATTTCAGAAGTTGATCATTTATAGCAGTGATCCTCTAAATTGTATGCCATTGAATATTTTGGTTATTATTGAAAATAATAAAAAATTTAATTGCATTAGTTAACTCTTCTTAAATGTGCATGTAAACGATAAATTAATTAAATATACTAAGCAATTTGTTTATTATAAAATTAAAAAAAAAGTGATGGAATACATTAGTTAATTGTTCTAAAATACTCCAAATTTTTAACCTTTTACCGTGACACCCACTAATTTAAAAACGAACCAAATATCTGCCATTAAGTATTATAATAGTATTCAATAATTTTTACTCATATATGGAGCGTCATCCAATAGTTTATTATTCTAAATATGACTTTTCGAACTTATATGAAAAATTATTCACAAATAGCAGTGTCACCGCAAAATGTATGCCACTATTTTTTCTAACATTTACTACGGCTACAAAATCTAAACTGTCTTCGGCATGCATTAGTTAATTTTTTTCTTTTTCACATTTTTATCAACTTTTAACCCTTCTATAATAACCCTTACTATCACTTCGAGTTGGAAGCCATATTGTTATCAGTAGAAAAGTAACATACAAAGAATGCTTTAAAGTACACGGCCTGCATTAGTTAATTGTTCTAATTTTGCAAAAATTTTAACATTTTCAATTTTCAAAATTGCGAGCAGTATCACGTGTGGCCCTTAGAAAATAGACTTATTATACTTGTTTTGCATATAAAACACGATGCTGAAAACAGAAACCACTAGTTGATAAAACCCCTAAATATTTTATTAACTACCTGTTTATTAGAATCATTGGAGCCTGCTTAATTCATAGGTGTCTTAAATTCTAGAGGAGATGGTACACCCAAGAATCTACCAATCAAATTTTTTAAACTGATGGCAAATTTCAAAACTTTTGAATGTCGAACCATTAATCTTATTCGAACATCGGTAAATTAATTAATTCATCAAGTATTTCTAAAGTAATTTAATATTGCATTGCTTGTGTAAGTGTAGCACAGTGTACACATAGTGTGGTTCAGAACCTGAGCGGATTTGCTCCGGTCTTGGTTCCGGTTTCGTTCCACCCTCGAAACATTCGTTTCGGAACGTTAAGGCCCGAATCCGATTTGGAACTGGAAGGATAATGTACAGTGAGTCACATGACTGCGAAAATAATAAGCGCCAAAGTTTAAAATTCCAAAAGCACGTAATCTGGGTATATGAATGGTTCCAGTGCGGACACAGACACGCGAGAGGTATATTGAATTATATTCGTGATATAAATTATATTTGTGATTTAAAGATAAAACATAAATCTACTCCCGAACTGAAGTACTTCTAAATTGGTGCCAAAAAAGTATTATTGCAAAATATTATCCTATTCCGAGAAATAGAATGTGAGAGTTAACAACTTAAAGTGACAGGAACATAAAATTGGAACAGGCTTGGTTGCGAATCACGATAAAAAGTGCAATTTTCAGTTGACACAAAAATTAGAAACTTACTCCAAATATATTGAGTTGGTAATTTAAGAGAAAATAAATTAGATTAGAAAAAGTTAACCAATTCAGAGTAAGTGATTTAAGAATTTTTATCGTAAAATTTCATGGGTTGAGAAAACCGTATTTGCATAGTGACTAAATATCTATTTTTCAATTGAAAATAAAAACTTTCTCCCGAGATGTCGGGAGGCTGAATAGTAATAAAGTTTTCATTAGAAAAATTATTGTTATGTCGACTCGCCTAGCCTTAGGTGATTGAGCGAGTTATTTTTCGTAGTGTTTTAAGATTTATTACCACCCCGACGATCCCATCAATAATGAAGCACTAAAATTATCCACTATCGCGCGATTTGAAGGACTTGGAAATTATACACGTGTGTAAGGGAAAAAGCCATGCTGGCATAAAAAAACCCTGATTTATTAAAGAGCAATACACGGAAGTACAATGAGGAATTGAGTTAATGATTGCGATTGATGATGATCGCGGCGAAGCGACGATGGCGTCACACACGTAAGCGGTTAAGTTCAAGTGATTTGATTGAATCAGACCGCGACGGTGATTGCATCCTGATTCCTTCAAAAAATATCAGTGGGCTGTACTCTAGTCATGCCGAGTAGGCGATAGGTCGCGGCGGAGCTCCACGCGGACCGAGTGTTGGATTTCAATATGATTGAAATACTGCACGAACGAATAGCAGTATCCCGGACGACTACTCAACTAGTACTGAGAAGACTGAAAACGACGATTTGGTGCAGCACTAACGTCGGTTCCCAGCGCCTGCGCATGCTCGCTCCTACTCTTCGCTCCCCTCCTTTCCCTTCTACCTACCGGCAGACAGAGAGTTAGAAAAAGGTTCACAAAAATTTAAGAGGTTAAGCAATTTAAAAAAAGGAGATGGGTGATAAGTACAAAGAATCAGTTAACTGGTTCTGAATTACCAATTTTATTACTATATTAAAAATGAGTTTTCAAAAAAATCCATTTAACACAATATGTACTTCATTTTTTAAGATGTTTTTATACAAAAAGCCCATTTTCAGAAAAATTTTAGTTATCTAGTTATGTATTGCAAATATTTATTTATAAGGCATCTCCCTACTGAAAATTCTAATATAGGATCCTTTACAGGAACCTACATAGGCGCCTCTACAGGAACCTACATAGGAACCTATGTTTCAACCTAGAGTGACACCTATAGGAAATGACATAAGATCCTATACAGGATCCTATATAGGTTCCTGTATAGTATAGACATATGTACCCTTAGGAACCATTAAATAGGTAACATTAGGTACCTTATTAGGGAGAGCCCTATACATGCACCTATATAGGATCCTACGTCATTTCCTATAGATGGCACCTATAGGTGAAACATATAGGATCCTATATAGGAACCAATATAGGATTTTTCATTACCGCTATAGCTGCGCTCTGGAGAACCAATATATTTTACGATGTGCAGAAGTGTGATATCGCAACAAGATTCTGTGCAACAGTGTTATAACAAATTTGGCATATTCATAGAAATATCAAAGACTACAGCGGTCAGTAATTGCCATGTTATAACATTTATCACCTAATGGAAAATGCTAAATTCTTGACAAAATAATATTCCTGCGATCTAATAATATAAATAGTTTAGAACAATAATCGGACTATTTCTAGTGTTTCCTTATTATTCGCTAATAAAAACAAAATTTTAATGTTATTTTTTATCAAAATAAAAGAGAAACTAACAAAAATTATTACATGTAACATCATTTAGAGTTAAACAAATAAGAAAAAGATTTGGTTGAATTTGATTGAATCAACTCTAGACTATCTTTCTTATAACAACAACAAAATATTTGTTTGTCTCAAGACAATCCTTTAGTCAGTAAAATTTGGTCAATTACACCGTACATTTTGGTTGATCCAAGCCAATATTTTATTTCATCCTAGTAAAACTTTCGGTTAATTTAAGCAAATAGTTTATTCCAGAATTGTGTCATCTTGTGTGAATTATTTAGTTGTTTATTAAACTATTAAATATCACAAGACGCGACAATTTCACGACAAGACATTTGGAATTTAATTTGTTTAGGATACTTTGTTTATTGGATTCGAAAAATCGTTTTGCTGTTTTATAAAAAACTTAACGACGCCATTTTAAGTAATCTAACAGATTCAAGTACTCTTGCGTAGTTTTCACATAATGACTGAATCCCAATGGATTCTGTTTCGGGATCACTCAATTTGGTAAGAATAACCAAGATGTAAACGGAAACAGATGATATTTTTGTGTTTTTCTTTTGCGAGCATACACGATCTTATCAAGTCCATGCACCCGTGACTTAAGAGATGCTTTCAACCAAATTTTTTTCCATATTCTAGTAAACTGCTGTCTTAAATTATGTGGTAGATCAAAACAAAAAATGATGTTGAATCAATAAAATATTTTCTAAGGTCAAGAGCAGAATTCCTGAGAATAAAACCAAGAAGCCAACGAACAAATTTGGACAACCACCATAAAATGTTAAATGTATAATATGTCGAAAAAGTTTAAGATTCATACTATTTTCCGTGTATCATTTAAAATGGATTCAGCAATAAGATTTTTCAAAGAATCTTCAGATAAGTTTAAAATGGGTAGTGTTGTCTGCAATATCATTTGAAAGCTCTGTAAGATGTCTTACGCGGGACAGACATACAATGAAATTTATTAATGTTGACCATGAGTTTCATTAAGATAATGTTGAAATTTTACACAGAGAAAGGAATGAGAGAAAGAGAGAACTTATGGAAATACTTTATATCAAAAAACAAAAGAAATGATCTATTAACTTGAAAACTGATTTGGACTAATTAAACCAGAGTTATGCTAATATGATTAATTATATTTAACACTTATTTTTTCATAAATCTTGATTTTCTTTTACTTTTTCTATTTCTGATGTGTTCATGATGGATATTTGAAGTATGTTTATAAAGAGTTTGCATTTTAACCCTAACTTGATTCTGAGGTATCAGGTAGAGAGCATCGTGGTTCCTTGCTGTTCCTACCTACTCAAATTTGTTTGCCATGATAAGCGTACTGTATGAGTGAAGAAACGTGGGTGATTATTTTTACAAATGCTTTTTTTATTGTGATTTGATAATAATAAAAATTAAAAAGACGAAAGAAGTAAAAAAGAGAAGGAAGGGGATTTGGTTGATTACCTTCACATTTTCCTTTCCCTTTTTGTGCAAAAAAAGAATATTTTTCTTTTCTTTTTTAGGAAAATTTTTATCTTTTTTCAAATTGTAATGGGGAAATTTTATGGTGGTTGTCCAAATTTGATCGATGGATTCTTTATTTAATTTAAGGAATTCTGCACATTAACTTCATTATTGGACGCTAAATAGGATTTAAAATTTGATTTTAATCTAGTTTATATTTCTTGAATAAAAAAAATAATAATAAACTCTGATTGACTGAAGCAAACGAATTTATTCAATTAAAACAAACTTGTATTCATTTAACCGAAATGATTTCTGAAATCATCCCAATAGGTCAACAAACCGTTTTTGCTGAATGAAGAATATTCTTTTCTGGGTTACTTATCACATGGTTACACTCTCAGAAATTCCCACGCAAAATGTCCATAATTTTAATAGTACAGCCGTCACTACTCAACGTTAGACTCCCGCTGACGCACGCACGTTTGTTTAAGCCGGGCTCCTAATTGTTACAGCTTAAATATTTTAGCCTGTGACAAAGTTACAAGCACCCCGCTATCGTGAGGCCATGCGGGCCCATGATTAGTAGTGGGCAACGACATCCCCAGTTCTTATAAGCGTAAGCTTGCCCCGAAGGCAAGCTGCCTTTAGTCTGGTCTTTACCCTTGTGTCTGATACTCTCGTACGTACGAACTGCAACCCCCTTTTCTGTTCTCAAGCGGAGCAACGACCCACCAGAACGCTACCAACCCTCTACGACGCCACGCTATCCAAAAGGATCAGGCACCACCCCAACTTATTTTCGGGGAAACCGACGAGATTTTCCAGCGCTTTTGTGTCAACAGGCCCCCTTCAACCCTGTAAGTTGGTTTAAATGAACCCCATTTATATTTAATTGCCTTTATTTTATTGACTTCACACAGTTCTCGACGCTCCACATCCTCACCCTTCCTCTTAATTTGCGACACTTGAGTCTGGGCCACAGTGTATACGGGATTCCGATCTCTGGTAGGTTTTCAATGAAATACTCTTCATTAGTTCTTCAGAAATAAGAAATGTGATTGCAAGATTTTTTTCTTACATCCCGTATAACTCTAATACGCATAAATAAGTATAACTTTACTGGGCAACAAAATGTGACTCTTCTGCGCTTTTTTAGTTTCGTAGAACTTTTTTGCGTATTCTCAAGTTATAATTTCAATCCTTCCGCGTATTCTGTTCTTCTCTCTGAAATTGCCTTTGTAACTTGCTCGAACATAATTTTATGTAAAGAACCTTTTAGGTTGGACCCTATGTTAAAGGGTTCTTTAATAGTGCGGGTCCAGAACAGGACCCTTGATAACTGAAAAGGTTCGAGTCCGGACCCTTAATAACTTAAATAGTAAGGGTCCCGACTCGCGCCTTTAATAATATAAAAGGTCTGGGTGCGGTCCGGTCTCTTTAGACATTAAATGGTCTGAAACCGAACCCTGAATGAACCCCTTGAAGTCCGGTCCAACTTAAGAGGTTCCGACCCCTGCACTTAAGTGCATAACATCTTTGACTTTTCACGCTCTTGAACTAGTCCGTCGCTGATAAAGAAACAAACAGAATCACTCGATATAAAGTTTCAACAAAATGCAATATAATAAAAAAATTAGGGTAACTTCACACATTATAGATAATTTTTTCTGAATACGACTTTTTTCTTCAGCGATACATGATTTTCTATTTCTTAATATAATTTTGTATTAATGCATAATAGGAACAATACTATGAAATATCAAAAGTATTATTGTGTTAACGAAACTTTTATTTAACATACCAATCTTTGTCAACGAAAGCTCTGTGGTTTCCTCGGTCCTTCTCGTACGGTGTAAGCCTTTCTCAAGATGTACATCCTCTTCTTCCTCGTGACCAATGTCCATTAGCTTGCTTTTTTTTAACGGAGCCTCATTCAGAACAAAATTATCATATTCTACCGAGCATTCCCATATGCACAGGTAACCCTCTCTGAAAAAATACCTCTTAGTATTAAGGAAATAGATTCAATTTGTACAAAATGATAATAATTTTAAAAAGTTGTAGACTCCTGCTCAACCTTCGGGTACATTGTTTCATGATGTGAAATTCCGCTAGGTTGTTAATAAGATTATGATTGTCGTAAATTTACCAAGATAAACACAATGATTTTAAAACTCGATGCAAATCAAATTAAACAGTGACTTAAGGGTGGCGACCCATGTAACGGCTTCAAAAAATCGATTTTTTTTTTGCTTAAATGGAAGCTTGCCATCCCAAAAAAATGCTGTAAAAGTTTCAGAGTCGCGGGTGCATTCTTTAACCTCTAAAGGCGCCCCGCGCTCCTCGCGCTAATCTACCGATGCTGCCTTTTATTCAACACGTAAATCTTTAAACGCGTTTTTCTTGGTTTCATATTTTTCATAATTGCCCGGAAGATAACTCAAAAAGTATTTGACCGATTGAGTTCTCTTTGCATACACATATAGTTGAAATGATTGTCTTCTGTGTGATGCTCTCTGAACTGGGAAAAAAATTGTTTAAACAATTATTTTTTAAACAAGTTCATGCAAATTTTTGGGTAAAAATCAATTTTTTTTTAAACGGAGACGATTTTGTCAAAAATAATTATTTTTTAGCTTATTTTGGTATATCCGCCTAGCCATTTGTTTAACCCAAATTATTTCACCCTTTTTTCAAAAATGTAAGTATATTTTTACTTTTTATTATTTTTCCTTAAACATCATCCAATGGAAAAAATGGTTAGTGAAGTTATACAAGGACTATTGCGCGCTGCAGCCGAGTCTCACCGTAAAACAGGACTCACGAAGTGAAATAAGAAATTACAAATTAATTACTCTCTAAATCTGAATAAATCCAAAGTGTGCCACTAAACAAAATCAGTGAGCATTTTTACTGGTCATTCAGAAATTTTCACTAAATCATCAGTAAAACAAAATTTGCTCATACCAATTAATTTTTACTGATATGAATAGCTAGAAGTACCTACTACATGTATGATGTAAAAAACAGGGTTTAACATTTTTCTCGAAAACTATTGATTTTAGAAAAAATGTTTATTACTAAAAATATTCCACCCTTCAAGATATACAAGATTAGTGATATCATTTTTCCAAAAAGTAAATATTGAAATAATGAATAAAAAATTTGTATTGAAAACCATGAACGCATCATGGCTACTTGTCCCGCCCAATTGTACTAAAATTATATGCAATTATAAAAATTGATACAAATATGCTTTGGGCCAAAAACAGTGCTTATTGGAATTCTGTTTTCAAGTTTGAAAAACTTCAGGGCGAAGTTTGCTACAAAATATCCAAACATAAACAAGACGCACCAAGAGCTCTTATCCCTAGGTGAAAGACACCGCGAACAATCGACACATGTCTGAAAACCGAGCAATGGAAATTATATGGCAGGTTTATTTGGCGTAAAAAAACGGCGATTATGGACATTAGTTGAAGAAGCTGCACCGCGAGATCAAGCAGCGACAGTTGATGTTCTTGCTCAACCTGATGATGATCCAATTCCACTACATCCTCCAGAGGCAGATGGCCTAATTTAACAAGAGGCAGAAGCAGAGATACGGCAACCAAGAATGTGATTAAGATGGACATACCATATGAACAGAGATGTTATGGTCTTTATTTTTTAGCATAGAAAAGTGGGAAAAGTATGAGGAGAGAACATCATCGACTATTTTTACTTAAGTACCCAAAGCTAACCACAAGAATAAATTAGCACAATCTGACAGACCAAAAACGCTCAATATATGTAAGCAGATTGCTTTCGATTATTCGAACAGCTGCCATCAAAATGGAAGTGGGACATCAGCTTCCTACCGATGAAGTCCCTTTAGAAGATATAAATGACGATGAACTGATTGTAGCTGATGGCATAGATGCTAGAGACAATGTCCATCAGGTACTTTACCCACTAGAAACACATTAGGACATTCAAAATGTTGCGGTTAACCGTGAAATACCAGAAAAACTAAACCACCTTGAAAGAGATTTTCTTCATGCTTTACTAGAGTTCAGAAATGTAACACCAACACAAAGGCATTCTCTATTTAAGTTGAACATAACAAAGTATATGCATACACTAACAGAATACCTGAACATTCATGGTTAGTTATACATTTAAATGCAATACTAACTGCGAGATCCACCATTGAAGATCAGGGTGGATATGGATGTCACCAAAGTAAAATGCTAATTGGGTCGATTTACGCAATATACGAAAAGAAATAGAACTAGAAATCTGATATACAATGTTCCTAAAATCACTCACCCTTAGTACATCGAGACAATGACACCAGTCATGTTGGATGAGCTTGTAGACTCCCAAAGGCAAAGACTGGAAGTTCTTATTGATAGACTGCATCCGTACAAGAAAAGTAGTGCGAATAGGCAAAAAAATCGAACCCTTTAGGTACAGGAAAAAAAGCTATATCGTGAATTGAGTGCAAAGCAAAATAAGCATCAAGACACGGAAGTCCCTCAATTGGTAAACATGATGAACTAATTGTATGGTAATAAACCAAATGCCTTCACAATGATTCATTTTGATAAAAGAGATATTTCGGGTTTCAGTCGTGTACTGGTATGGTGTTTTTGGAAAAACGAATAAAAGAAATTTTGACGCTATATGATTCCAACTAGAGAAAGAAGGAACAAACATTAACCCTAACATGGAACCGAATAACATCACAGTTTCAGACCGAAAACCCACAAATGATGCCAGGCCTTATGCTCAAAGGTACTACATATATGTTGCCTAAAAAAGCAGACGCTAAAAATCCATCTGACTTTCGACCGATAGCCTGTTCTCCAGGAATTTATAAATGCCTTACAGTTATCATTGCAGATAAGGTATTTTCCCACTGCGACGAGAATGATATCCTTACAGAAAAACAGAAAGGATGCTGTAAAAATTCGTGCGGCATTAAGATTTCGTGACAATAGACGCTGTTACCATGACGCACAGTGGGTCAAAATTACGAAAAAATGTTCAAAATACGATTGCGGCTATAATTTTTAACAGATTAAATTTTTTTGCAAATTGAAGCTAACTAAATTCTCAAAAGATCCCTCGAGGCCGTTAAAAAAATTTACTTTATTTATACCTAAAGTTGACAAAAATCGTAAAATTTAAGATATTGCTACTATAATGACATGCAATTAATTTAAAGTGATTGATATTAATGTTCCATCGATAAATAAACATTCGTAAAACATAACCTAATATTTTACTATAAAATAATAAATTGTTATTAACAATTGTATTGTTATGAACAATGGTAGGTAATTTGTGAGTGTATTTATATATTTATTAAGGGGGTCGCCTAATGTGTTAGATAAAAAAAATCGATTTTTTTCCCTCATAAATCACGTCTAAAACATGTATACAAAAGATGTGTGAAAGGATTATTCGCGATTTGAAGTGGTTGAAAAGTTACACGCACAAACAGAAGCAGGCATACGGAGCGTGCATTGACACATGGATCATCTATATATTACGTAAAACGTTTTTCTTTTGTTTATATCGTTGTGTCCTTCTCAACTTCACAGTAATTTTATGCTCATCTTTATTCAAACAAAAGAAAAACGTCTTACATAATATGTACTCTATAGTCCAGGCATAGCAGATTGATGGTGAGGCATTTTTTATTATGAATTATATACGACAACTTTTAAACGTGTTTTTCTCAAAACACGATTTTTTTAAACTGCTGCCAGGATATCTCGAAAACTATTTGAATGTTTCTGCTCAAATTTATATAGCATCTTTGGCGCATATACAACTTCAAGTTGAACTAAAAGAATTAAGATTGCTTCGTTAGTTTTTTTAGCACTTATATAGACCCCCAAAAAGGAGTGAAATTGAATTTTCTTCTGAAGCTTGCAAAAAAAATTACTTTTTAAACTTCCTTCTTTATTTTAATTCTGTGCAGAGTCTCAAGTCTCGCGAATAAAATGGCGTATGGTTTTTTGATTTCAGATAATTAGAATAGCCGGTATCATGGCAGCAGTGGAGCAACTCTTCTTTTATATATGATCCTGTTGAGCGGTGTACCTCCGAAAATATTCTGTGTAATGCCTTCGAAAAATTTCCAAAGTTTGTTTAACTGTATCCAAAAAATATATGAAATATAATAATTATTTTGTTTCAACGCTTTTTCAAAAAAAAAAATCGCCAAAATAGCATTAGACGACGGCCGTCACACTATAAAAGACCTCCTTAAGCGAATTTCCTTTTCAATCCAATTTAAAGTATCATACGAGATGTGTTCAAAAAGTAAGGTAACTTTTCAATTTTCGCGGGCTACGCACATTCAAGTTTTAAATTTTTTATTTTGTTGTGCTGAGACACTCGTCACGAGCATATGTTCACAGTTCTGACTATATAGCTCTTGTTGCTTTTCTGGCAGAGGCGTAAAAGGTTAGAAGGGTTTGGTGTGCTAGGCGATTTTTTACTTTCGAAAAAAATGGAGCAAAGAGTTTGCATTAAATTTTGAGTGAAAAATGGAATCCAGTGCTCTAAAACTCTTGAAATGTTGATAGTTGCATACAGTGAGTCTACTCTGAGTAAGAAAAATGTGTATAAGTGGTACAAGGTGTTCCAAAAAGGCCGAGAGTATGTCGAAGACGAACCTCGCCCTGGACGTCCCAGCACGTCAACAACAGATGAAAACGTTCAAGCAGTGGAAGAAATGGTGTTGAAAAATCGCCGAATTACCATCAGAGAAGTTGCTGAAGATGTTGGCATATCGGTTGGCTCATGTCATGCTATCTTTTCGAACGCTTTGGGCATGAGACGTGTGTCAGCGAAATTTGTTCCAAAACTGCTTCATTTTGAAAGTGCTTGTAAAACATTTTCTGACCAAAAACAGCACCACAGTCATGCCTCAGCCTCCATATTCACCGCATTTGCCCCCCAGTGACTTTTCTTTTCCCAAAATTGAAGAGACCCATGAAAGGACATCGATTTTCAACGATTGAGGAGATAAAAACTGCATCGCTGAAAGAACTCAAGGCTATACCACAAAATGATTATCAGAAGTGCTTGTGATGATTGGAAAAAGCGTTGGCACAAGTGTATTATATCTGAGGGGGATTACTTTGAAGGGGACAACATAAATATTGAGGAATAAATGAATATTTTTTGAGAAAACCATAAAGTCACCTTATTTTTTGAACACATCTCGTATACACATATGAAGACAAAAAGAAATATATTTCTTATTGTCATAAAAAAAATGTATAAACAAATTCCCAGTTTGAGCAATTTTTGAGTGTTTGAGATACTTTTTTTAGAGCTTCGTATGACTTAGGATTGATGTTGCAATAAACCATGTTGCAATTTCATGACAATTGATTGTTGTAAACAAATTTTATAAACATATGCACAGTTTGAGAAGTTTTTAAGTTTCACTTACTTTTTGGTAACGTACTTTGTTAGTCTTGCTGGTGATACTTTTCTAAACTATATTGTCATCCCGTGACAAATATCATTGTTATAAACAAATTTGATAAACAAATGCCCAGTTTAGGAAATTTCTGGGTGTTTGAGGTACTATTTTTAAAAATGTGTTTTTTTTTTAATTTTACGTACAAATTATATAAACAAATGCATATTTTGTACTTTTTGAAGCAAAAATCAATCGTTTTTGTCTTATGACCTTGCTGAAATTATATTCCGAATGACGTTTAATGGAAAAATGTTGGTATTAATTAATATTTTTATATTTTAATAACAAGTTATACATAAACAAATACGCATTTTGGGCGTTTTCAAACAAGAATAAATCGTTTTTCCATTTGACCTTGCTCAAATCATATTAACCAATTTAGATTTGCATTAAAATTTTATAATTTTACGTTTCTCATTCCGAACTCTTTCATTCAAATGATACACCATTTACACGCAATTAATGTTTGAAACTGAAATGTTAGAAATTCATGCTTCTAATTAAAAATTCTGGAGTTTAGTTGAAAGTTGAACGATGTTTTTGAAAACTCGCTTTTTTAATCAAAAATCATTTCTTTCCTAGGAATTAAGGTATCATTTGTTTGTGAAAATTCTTTGTTTTTAGAAAGCGGAGACAAGAGAACAATAATCAATTAATTATTGTCTCAAAAATAATTCTTATAAATAATATTAATTTCGATAAAAAATGTAACTATTTTGTTGAAAACCCATTTGTTCGAGGTATAAATTTCTGTTATAACTGAACATTTGAGTGCTCACGTTAAAGAGTCATCATTGCAGCCAAAAAATAGTCTCGTCAGTTGATATTTCAACTACTTTGGTTTGCAAATTGATTCTTTGATTTTAAATTGAACTAATATACATTTTTGAAAACAGGTTTTATTTTTTTTATCCACAATTGTTTGAAAATTTATTTTTTTGTTGAAAATTGAAACTATTCTCTCCACGGATTGTGTTTCTGGTTAAACAGGAATGTTTCTAACAATATATTGAACTTTTGGATCTTCAAATAAACATTCGTTATGAATTTAACTATATTTTTGATCACATATATGTTTTGTTAAAAATTTATCTTTTTGTTGTAAAATGAAGGGTGTTGTTCGAAAATTCAACTCCTTGTTTCAAAGTTGAAGCGAATTGTTGTAATTTCATTTCATTTTTTACAAATTTAACTATTACTTTTTAAAAAACGTTCCTCTTGGTTGAAACTTTATTTTATAATTAAAAATTTAATTATTGCAGTTCAAGGTTCATCATTCTATTTGAAAAGTAATTTCTTTAATTTAAAATTTAGAATTTTTTTGGAAGTTCGTTTTTTTTTCAAAGAAAAAAAATTTAATTTTTAATTGAAAATGTAACTGTTTCATTTCTGGTAGGCAATCTTATCTTCTGGATTTGAAAATTTAACTCTTTGTCTAAAAATTCTCGTATTTGGTGAAAAATTAGTTTTCTTAAGTTCTTATACAGATAATTAAAGTACTTCATTAAAAGTTGTACTACTTGGTTAAAATTTCAGTTTTTATTGAAAATTAAACTATTGAGGTATTATTGAGAATTTATCGTACATATTTGGTTTGCAAATGAAACTGTTGGAAAGAAAGTTTAATTAAATTCTTACAAATTCATATAACTAGTAGAAAATTTCACTATTTTCTTAAAAATAAGTGTTTTGGATTGCAAATTTATTATTTGTTAATTTGCACTCTCACATGTTAAGAATCAATCGAATGCATTATATTTAAAACAATTCAGCAGGAAGTTGTTCACTTTTCAATATCTGATTCATATTTTCCCTTTCTAAATAAGCAGTCCAATATTGCCACATATTAAAAAATATATTTTTTTTTTCATTAAAAAACATTTCTGAATTGAATGAATGTTCAAAATAGTTTCTATAATCGGCATAATCGCATTTCGATATTTAAAATTATTTAACAGTAAGCCAAAGTACAAATCTTTCACTATCTATCGGGAAAATAAATTTCAGAATTTTCACGCTAGCCATAACCGGTGTAACCAGGCAATAGAGG
>NC_046661.1:61638920-61641951 GCF_010883055.1 Belonocnema kinseyi
ATTGATAAATTTCCCTCTCCGCTCGGTGCAAGTGAGAAGGGCACAGCTGCCGAAGGAGTATCGAAAACACGACCCGATCCCAAGCCGACATATCGACTTCCCGATCCAAAGTCGAGTTGAGCTGAAACCGACACGATGCAAACCCGATACCGGATGCTGGGATCGAGTCCGGATCGTGGCGAAATCGGGAAATATCGCTCGACGGCATCACTACTGGTATCGGCTATTCTGGAAGTATTACATTAATTTGTTTTTTATTTAAATATGTGTCTAACTTCAAACTGAAACTACTATTTCTTGGTTATTACCTACTTTTAGTTTTTATTTAAGTAGCCGATTTTAGCAGCTCGTGTTAACAAGCTTTTAACTGTGATGTTTTAACATATGTTCTTCTTGTTTTTGTCCATGGTTCATTGAATTCTTTTATTTTTGTGTTTTCTGCTTCAATTAGTTTTTAGGTTTTGTTTTGGTTTTGTACTGTATTTTTCATTAGTAAGTATTGTTTTGGTTATCTCCTAAAACGGGCCAAGTTGAAGTAAAGAACAAAATCCTGTCGGATATATTGATAGGTAGTATAAAGATAGGCGAAGGGTCCAGTATTGAACCTTTAACAAATTTTATCAAAGAGAAATTTAAATTAAAGGAATATGAAGTTGAATCAGTTAAAGAAATGCTTCTTCGACACTTCATTCTCGTTTTTAAGAATATGTTTTTACCACATATGTGGAAGACGTTCGAAAAGTGATTTTAAAGATTGTTTGATTTCGACTAAGAGGAGGAAGATTGCACCCATTCGGGAAACATACTCAGAAACAGAAATTCAAGTCGTATTTCTCACGAACTTGAAATATTTAGGAAATACTTCATTAGAAAAAAAAACCGTGAACTTCTTTGTACTGATTCTAACAAGCCAAATAAGTATCTACTGGAAGGTGGGAAACTTATTCCATTCACTTCTAATGAATGTTTAGCTCTAATTGAAGATGCTAAACTTTTCAACTCCCTTTCATATCCGATGAAAACATATTTATGATATCTATCGTACCCTTATGCTTACGTGTCCAATCTGCGCTCGAATCATCTGAAACATTTTTTTTAGTCTTCGGTACATTGGAACAATTCTCGGCTAGGTTCTGTCAGGTACTTTCGTCTGTTAATGTTCGAATACACAAGGGAAATAGCCGATAAAACTAGATTAGAAGTCAATTCCATAAAAAAAGAAATTGCTGCACTGTCGCCAATAACCATTGAAATTAATAACTAAAATGTTGTGTATATCATAAAACGGGTTTCACACTAGTTGATAGAAAAGTGTGCCAGGCAGTTTCTGAAACACCATCAGCTGCATCCTGCTCTATATATAAAGCAAATCCTTCAGAAATGAACGATTTAACAAATGCTCAGAAAAGACCTGTGCAGACAGGAAATCCCAGAAAAGTTTAGAGATAAAATGGAGTTAATTGTTGATCATCCCAAGCAAGGCAGTGGGGAATCCGATGATGGAAACACTTCGTGCCGATTCTTTGAAGATACAGAGCTGATAGCAAAAATCATGGGTATCAATCTCCAGCGTATAAAGAATTTTAGTATCATACTTCAGGTTTTAAATTGAAAAAGCATGTCCATTCAGGTGAATTTGACCTGTATTGTTTAAAGATTGCCAAACTGCATCTTAAACATTACAAATGGTTTTACATGCCTTCGTCGATAAACAAATTGTTAATCATATCTGATCCAGTCATAGCTAGTGAAAGAATTCTGGGAACAAAATCAGGATCGAAACTAGACCTAGAAGCTCATGAAATATTAGTTACAGAAAACTAAGATCCTTTTGATATTTATCCTATAATAACACCAAACAGTATTAATGTAATATTGGTAAGCCCAACAAAGCACGTTAAAAAAAGTAACTCTGGAATGGAATGGAAGCTTCTAATGTGTCCCCTAAGGGTTTAAATTTTTCTTACACCTTCTCTATTCCTTTACACACCCTCTACACACTTACTTGGTGGTGGAAGGGGGACCTACAGTTTAAGGTGGGTTCCGAACCACCAAGAGCAACAGCCTTAAGTACTTAGAGAAAACCTTTTTCTCTAGAGGTACCGGTCCCACGACTCTCCGGAGATGAACAACTCCCTTGCTAGGCTAGTGTTCACCGCATGGGCCACCGAGACTCTTCCAGAGTGAGAAAAGTATCAATAGCAAGACTAACAAAGTACGTAAAAAAACGTAACTGAAACTCTTAAAAAATGCTCAAACTGTGCATTTTTTAAATAAAATTTGTTTATAAAAATCACAAAATTTTCATGAAAACGCAAAATAGTTTATTACAACATCACTCCCAATTGAAACGAAGCATTTTTCAAAAAAGTACCTCAAACACTCAAAAATTGCTGGAACTTCGCAATTATTTATAACATTTGTTTATTACAATAAGAACTATATATTCCGTTTTATCTTTTATATGTTTTTATGTTACTTTAAATTAGATTAAAAACGAAAATCGCTTAATAAATATTCAAAACCACTCAAAAACCACGTACCATTGTTTATAACAATATAATTGTTAATAACAATGTATCAATTTATAATAAACTATTAGGCTATGTTTCACGAATATGTTTATTTATTGACTGAACACTAACTTCAATTATTTTTAATTAATTCCGTATTTTTATAGTAAAAATATTTTAAATTTTACGATTCTTACCCACTCCCAGTGTAAATAGAGTAAAAATATTTTTTTAAACGGCCTCGAGGGATCTCTTAAGAATTTAGTTAGCCTTAATATCCGAAAAAAATTTTAATCAGTTAAAATTGTAGCGTTTTGTGGTATAAGAATCAACTATTTGATCATGGGAATCCAATGATTACTAGTTCAATACGCATTGCGACAGGTATCTTTAAGTAGACTCCTTCAGTACACCATCATTATAGGGCACCTTCTATACAATGCTAGCTTGAAGCTATAAGCTAGTTGAGATCCGAAACTGCAGCAAATGATCGATGATATAAAGCAGTTTTCAAATTA
>NC_046661.1:61642051-61664304 GCF_010883055.1 Belonocnema kinseyi
GCCGATTCCAGAGTGGTTGGTGGAAGGGCGCACAATACTCTTGCCGAAAATAGGCAACTTAGCTGACCCGAAGAACTACAGGCCAATAACTTGTCTGAACACACTATATAAGATATTCACAGCTATCCTAAATGACAGAATTGTTCGGGCAATTAAACCTATGTGGCAAGAAATGTATGAATAACGAGGCTCAAAGAAAGACGTAGCCGGATGTCGGGAGAACCTGCTCATCGATAGATGTATCTGTAAAGATGCAGCATTCTACCAGCGTGACCTATCGATGGTCTGGATTGATTATCGGAAAGCTTTCGATTCGACTTCCTATAGACTTATCATCTGTCTTTTGGAAATCTTAAAGGTTCATTGGCAAATAGTAAGGTGCATAGAGAGATTGATGCCGGTTTGGAACACCAGATTTACTATCTCATCCGGAAAAAATCGTGTGACAACTAACAAGGTCAACTTTCAGAGAGGTCTCTTTCAGGGCGACACCATGAGCCCACTCCTCTTTTGCCTTACATTATTGCCACTATCTCTAGCACTTCGCCATTCTGACAGGTACTTGTGCGGCAAACCTGCAGATCGAAAGTACAAGGTCACTCATGTATTTTACATGGACGATCTTAAGATCTATGCTAAAAACAAAGAGCAACTACATCTAGCTCTAGAGATTTTCGAACGATATACTAAGGAAATTGGAATGGAATTAGGGTTAGCCAAATGCGCCAAGGTTTACTTGAAGCGAGAAAAACTTAATGGCATCCCTGAAGATCCTGAGCTCGTTGATAGAAGCGCTATGCGACACCTTTGCGCTGGAGAGACTTATACATACCTGGGCGTGCCACAGAGCCACATTCAGGATGTGACATCTATAAAGGATACTCTCCGAAGCAGATACAAACGTCGCATCCGACTGATTTGGTTTTCCGAACTGTCGGCGAGGAACAAAGTACCTGCAACGAACATGCTTGCCGTCTCGGTAGTACTCTATTCATTTGGAGTAGTTCCATGGACGAAGAACGAGGTCAGATCCCTTGATATCGGGACAAGAAAGGTTATGCACATGAACAAAAGCATGCACCTTAAGTCTTCTGTTCCGCGACTGTACATCTCACGCCGTGAAGGTGGTCGCGGAATATTGAGTCTTGAATGTCTTCACAACAGGATTATTCTGGGTACAGCACATAGAGTTGCAAATGGAAGAGACCCTCTTCTTAAAATGGTCAGGAATCACGAAGAAGTGGGCAAAGGAGCGTTTCTGTACAAAGCAGCGGAGGAGGCTTCTGAAACACGCGGACTTGACTTCAGTATTAGGGGCGAGCAAAATGCATCAAATCTTATCTATCTCGAGCACTCACTCAATCGAGACCTTATACGGGAGTTGCAACGATTGTACCCGGAATATTCTGTTAAACTAATCGTCCTTATCATCGGCGCTCTTGGAAGTGCCAAGCTTTCACTTGATAATGGCCTAAAAATCATCCCTGCATGTCAAGAATATGATAAAACACTTGCGGGAAAAATGCAGAAGGCGGTAGTCCTTGGGTCGCTCCGTGTTCTTAGGGTGCACGAGGCTTTTGCTGGATCGCCGTACTGATTCCTTTACAGACTGTAACCACCTATCTCACGGTCTTGAGACGTGGTTGTGGCTGAAATTTTACCGCGATTTCGCTGGGAGCGGGTGCAATTTTCCAGATTAGCACCCGCTCCCGGCGAAATCCTGCGGTTGTCCTTATGACAATTTTTAAATTATATATCAACAAAGCTATCCGCGTAGAAATGAAGAAGCACCGAATGCATCACAGTCATTCGCTGATTGAAACGGTAGTTCTTCCACATGCAGAGAGTAGGGGCGCCCAGTTTAGAAAACGAAGATTACATCTTATATGGGGATGTGATATGTGATATGACATCGTGATGCGAGAGAAAAAAGTTGGGAGAGACTAACTCATCGACATTGCATCTATACAGTCAAGATCCAGAAGTATACCGAGCTAAGGCATGAAGAAAAGACAATTTGGAGCAATGTGAAACATACATCTATTCATCTTATTGAGATTTCGACTACAGGCAATGTGCATGTTAGATTCAATGAGCATCTTGAACATTTAGAAGTCAGTAAGATACTGGCAGCAGCTCAGAATGCGGTTTTATTAAGCATCTGTCGCGTAGTAAGAAATTTTCTAGACCATCGGGAAGCAATCGACTAAAGCTTATGGAGTGGCGGATGGTACCTCTAAGAAGACATCCAGAGGAGATTTTTGTCACCTCTTACGCTCTCGGCCGATGTGTATGGTATCATCAAGAAGCGGTAAGCAGCAGAACACCAGCTAAGCCTGCGGAGGATGTTTCTGTTGAGAAGCCATAGCCGATCACTTTCACAGGAATGTTACGGTAGCGCATCTACTTTCAAACGTATGATGAGTGCTTGATGCTGTGCCAACTCGAAAACGAGACAGGAGCGACCGCAACTTCTCAACACTGGATAGCCTTTCGCCAAAAATTTGTAGCGAATTTCCCTGAACTGAAAACACTAAATGAAGACGAGTTTTAACACTGAACGCATCAAATTATAGACAAGAACCTGCTCCCTAAAAGAACCATCAATCCAATAAGATCTGAATTTGAGACTGCATTCCGTTAGCAAATCCAATTTGCGCAGGCAAAAAGAGGATCAAGTGGACCCCGGAAATTAGAGAAGACGTGAACAGATGGAGCAGACAAATAGAATCACCGAATAAGGTCTAGCTGCTCAGCTAAGATCCATTACGCGACGCCAACTTATATCCGAGGTCGAAATAAGTAATATCGAAAAAGAGGTGCGACAATTACTATCATCAAAAAAGGGAGATGAGGTGGAAGAGGAAGTGAAAATGCCCGTGACACGAGGCGTTACGGTCGTCTCATGGTCGAAAGTCGTTATGCTTGTAGTCGCCAAAGCCTACCTCTGCTCCTCTTCAACTCATTGAAGAGCTCAATGAGGAAAGCCTGCGTCTCATGGTGTGTTTCGTTTACGCCATCCTAGAGTTCGCAGATTAAGAACCAGATGCACAATACGGTATGCCGAAATTTAAGTCTATAAATATTGTAAGGAAAACAAAGTTGTCTTCGAAGAACGAAACCGTGGTTGGAAAGATGAAGTTACGATTGACAGCCTACATCGACTACCTACAAGCGTTGCCCTCAATACTCCACGAATATTTACTTGAGGTCCTAAGACATATAAAACCTGTCTTCGCGTAATCCAATTTTTAGATCACGCTATACACACATGGTACACAAGGACTAAATGTTTTAGTCGTGGGGTGATGAGGGATACCCGGTGCTATAGCCCATAAAACGAGGAATCTTCCAAGGTGATTGATTCAGCGCACCATGCTTTTGCATAGCATTGAACCCACTGAGTTGGACACTCAACAACACATCCTATGTATTCAAAATAGAGATGGGAGTGGCTGAGATTCAGCTCACTCAACTCCTGTACATGGACAACATAAAAATGTATACAAGCTGAGAGTCAAAATTGAACAGCGTACTTAATAACTTGCTACAGTTCTTGAGACTGCTTTTTCGGATCAACATAGTCTGATTCTGGTGTACAGCCTCAGTCCGAAGAACATCACAATGGCAATTAACACCTATGCTATTCCTCTCCTAACATACTTCTTTGGTTCGGTCTCCTGGTCCGTGACTGACCTCAAGAAGCTTAACAAGATTACCCGCTTGAAAATGTGCCAGCACTGAATGTACCATGAGAGGACAGCTGTAAAGAGAATAGTTCTGCCACGCAAGCTCAACGACAGAGAGATCATTGACGTTTTCCCACTATGACTACATCTATAGAGTGAACCTGTATAATCTCCCAAAACTGGCAGCTGTACGATCCTTGCGTTGCAAGAATACACGCTCAGACACAATGATGTTGATGGGATCATTCAATCCTTACTGGGATAGGTCTATTCTGACTGACGCCTAGTCAGACATAATCGTACAGATATCCTAAGATATGCTCAACACGTATAAATAATAAACACAAGCATTCCCCTAAACAACCATATTAAGCTCCGATGCAGTGAGAAGATTCAAAAATATTCTGACGTCGTGATGCCCTGATCTCCTCAACTGGGAACGTTTATGCGAGGTGAGTTCAAATCTTGGAAGAGCTGGGGGCTTAAAATTCAATACAACTAATTCAGAAGGCAGTATTGTCGAACACATACTGTATCATCCGGTGTTTTCTAGGTCTGAACAGTGATCGAGACTAAAATGGCCTTGTACGGCCGCCCAGCTAACACAAAAGATGACTGTGAAAATCACATTTTTTATTTTTGCTATTAACTTTGGACCTTTTTTAGTACATGTCTATGCCTGTATGCGTTTTTGAAGTTATGTTTGTCTTTCGTCATCTAATGTGAATAAAAGAATATGTTCAATCATTGGTATCAGGCCTTGTCATTTCAAACATTTGATTGAAAAATAGGCTCCAAGTGCATGAAGATATGAGCATGCAGATGACGTATGCAAGAAATTAGAAAAAATATTAAACCGTGCTGCCTAAAAATTCAAAACCGAAAAATTGCATCCTGAAAAGAGAGTATCCGTTATATCAATTCAACAAAATTACTGGCCGTTTTATGAAAAGCAGAAGGAACGATTTTTAATGATTATTTCATTATTTTCTCATGTAAATTCTTTATTTTTGAAGACTAATCATTGCAAAATGATCACAAATAAAAACATAATGAACAGCGAAAGCGCTATTCTCTACCAACACAATTTCCTCACATGAATACCCGATGATTTGGACACACCGGGCGGTTGCACAAATAACAAGCCTCTTGGGCACAGAATATTTTTCAAAATAAAAATATTTTTCTAAAAAAATCCCTAAGTAACATGTGGGCTCGTGGACGACCCCCAGCCAAACGGCGACTGCTTCCAACTAATGCCGCAGTTAAAAAATCTACACAGCCACTTGCCAACGCTATAGATCGGAAGAAGAAATGTTTTACTAACCCTGGAGAGCTCCACAGAATTTAAATTCATAAAGGAGGCTTTGGTATAATCGCGCGAAAAAATTGGGGTCGCCCACGACCTCTAGGGTGCTGTAAGGGTTAAAAAAACTTTTACAATTTATTGAGTGTGTCATCAATTGGAGAAAATATTATTTTCTTTATACCTTGGTCGAAAGTGCATGCCTCCCGCATAGTTTTCGATGTTGGAAGTCTAAGATTTACCCATCGTTAAAGATACATGCGCGCCCTCTTTAATAGCTTTGCTGCTAGCAGTAGCAACTCGTACAAACGCCATTGTCATACGTCTATTCGTGTATCGGTTGTCTGCGTGCAAGTTTGTTGAACTGTAAAGTTATTGTGCCACACCCGAGCGTACTCAAGCGAGTCTCACGCAGCCGGTATTTAATATTATTGCACACAAAAATTATCTAATGTAATTTATAGTATGTTTTTCAAAGTGAAATTGTTTTTATAGTGATTTATTTAAATTATGTTAGTAAAAAAAATCTTGAAAAAACCCGGAAAAATGCAGTGGATGTCTAAAGTTGTTTGTTAACACATGTTATCTCAGCGTTTTCACTATGGTATTTTTGGCTCTCCTGAAAACTTGGAAAAAATGAGATAGCTGGTGTTGCCACTAGCGTGACGACATGCCGCTCTATGCTCACCTATTTTATCTTCAGTTAGTGATGATATCTACTGCTAAATGTCGCCACATGGTCTATTTTATCGAATTTAGTATGCTTATTTTGTGCTCAAATATTTTTTGGGGTAATTTTTACCCACAGTGCCAATTAAGGGTTAATCGAGTATTCTTGTATTTACTTTTCTCTTTCGATTAATTTTTCTCTTATTTGACGCCTGCCCCCGACCAGAAGCACTCGGTCCACTAGTGCTGCAAAAGTCGGGCAGGCGTCAAAAGCGAGAGGGAGAGAGATAGAAAGAGAGAGAGAACAAAAGTAAGAGCTTCACAATTCTCCGCGGAGGCGCTGCAGCGAGGAGAAAAGTAAAAACATGGCTGCGCTACGATGTGTAAGATACAAAACGTGTTTGCCCTGTTTTTAATAATGATCAAATGTACTTTCGACCAGATATAAAGAAAAATAGTATACTAATCAAAATTAAAACAACTTCTCAGACTTAAGAAGTCAAACTTTTTTCGATCGATCCAAATAGTTACCTTAATATGAACATTAGTTCAATTTTTCCGGTCTTACGATCAAATTTGGAATAAAAAGACAAGGAATAACCCGAGTGAATATTTTAATTGAAATAAATTCTTTTACATATTGCGACGTTTCGACCTCAATCTGTAGGTCATACTCAAGCAAATTATAACCAATAAAAAATTGTTATAAAAAGTTAGCTAATTTAAAAAAATTAACATTGCCGTAGAAAAAAATTATTATGAAAACAAAAGTCAATTTACCTTATATACAGTTTTAGAACATCAAACAGTTGTGTTTCGACGAAAACAGAGTGAGACAGCTTGATATCATTTCCGAATACATAATTTTTTTATTGCGAACCACGATAGTCAAACGACGGACAAACAGGTAATAGTGACAGGAAACTAAACTTGAGTTATTTTGGATATTTAGTACAGAGTTTTCAATATAGAGGGCCTAATTCAATTTTAGCGAAAATAGTGCGTCAAGGTATTTTGGAATTTTAGTATTCAATTTATTATATTATGGTGATGTTGAGTTACATTAAGTATTTCTGTTTTTAAATTAATGGAACAATTCTTATATTTATTAATGAAAATCGATTCTAAAATTCTACGTTTGTAAGTATTGTTTTCTTTTGCAAAAATCTTTATATTAGCAAAGACAAAATAAAAAAGTGATCAAAATTCCGCGAGTGTTGTGAAAAACCTGTGTTCGAATTGTCAATCCTGCAATCTCTTTTATGTTCAGCTCTTCTATATCAAAGATATAATATTTGTTAGAGAAGATAAAAGCAATATTTCAGTCACAGCTAATAGAAATGATTATAATAAAATCGTTGAAAACCTATTGCAAAATAACATACTATACAAAAAAGTTAACATCAGCTTAGTTCCAACCATTAAAAATAAATGCAATAATATTATATCAAGATTGGAAAATAAAAGGTATATAAATGAGAATTTAGCTTATCGTTTAAAAAATCATGGGAGTGTTGTTCAGGCTTATGTTCTTCCTAAAGTTCACAAACCTGACCTAAAATGGAGATTAATAGTGTCTTCCATAGGATGACCTACCTACAATTTAGCTAAATTTTTATCAAAAATTTAAAAACCTGTTTCTGGTACGACTCACTCTTTCGTTAAAGACAGTTGGGACTTTAAAGAAAAAATTAAGATTATTTCATGTATCCACCACCCACTCATTGTTATCTTTAGATGTGGTTTCTATGTTCGACAATATCCCGTTAGATTTCCTTTCTGAGTGCATAGAACAAAAATTACAAGTTTATAAAAATTTAACAAAAATATCTAATTCTGAAATTTTAATAGCTGTTAGAACAATATTTAATAATACTGTTTTCTCTTTCAACCAAAAGTTTTATGAGCTAATATCAGGCTGTCCTATGTGTTCTCCCCTATCTCCAGTTGCTGCCAATCTCGTTTTAGAGGATTTAGAAAATAGAGCTTTATCGAAATTAACTTTTAAACCACTTTTCTATAAAAGGTATGTGGACGACATATTCACTATAGTTCCCAATGACAAATTTCAAGAATTAATTAATACATTCAATAGTACAGAAGAATCCTTAAAATTTACTTTTGAATTGGAAAATAATAACACCTTAAATTATTTGGATATATCAATTAAAAAAAAAACTGAAAATGGAACTTTAATTACTAATTGGTACAAAAAATCTTCATGGTCAAGGCAATATCTAAATTATAATTCACACCATCAATTTAACCAAAAGGTTGGATCAATAAAAGGACTAGCAGATAGATGCATAAAACTAAGCGATTTCAATTTTAGAGAAGAAAATTTAAAAGATTTAAAAATTACATTATAACCAAATAATTATCCACTATCTTTAATAGAAAGTGTCATCAGAGAAAGAATAAACGAGATTTACAATAGTTCCAATAAACAAAATAAATGGTTAGATAATTACAAAATAAAATATGTTAGCAACAATCATACTTTGGAAAATTGTTTTATAAATAAGAAATATTCTGAAAAAATGGAAACTTTTTTAAACGTAGTTTACTTAATAAAATGCAATTTGAACAAAGGTTTGTCACAACACTCGTCGAATTTTCATCACTTTTTTTATTTTGACTTTGATAGTATAAAGATTTTAGCAAAAGAAAAGAACACTTACAAACGTAGAATTTTAGAATCGATTTTCATTAATAAATATAAGAATTGTTCCATTAATTTAAAAATAGAAATACTTAATTTACCTCAGCATTACCATAATATGATAAATTGACTAAAATTCCAAAATGCCTTGGCACGCTATTTTCGCTAAAATTGAATTAGGCCCTCGATATTGAAAACTCTGTACTAAATGTACAACATAACCCAAGTTTAGTTTCCTGCCACCATTATCAGTTTGTCCATCGCTAAAACTAACGTGGTTCGTTCAAGGGTTTTTTAAAAATGTGACTTTAATTATTGGGAGCCTCTTTTGTCTTTTTGAGCGTTTTTCCCAATTAGAAAATTATGTATTCGGAAATGATATGAAGCCGTCTCACTCTTTTTTCATCGAACCACAACTGTTTGATGTTCTAGAATTGTATATAAGGTAAATGGACTTTTGTTTTCATAATAATTTTTTTCTGCGACAATGTTAATTTTTTTTTAATTAGCTAACTTATTATAAAAATTTTGTATTATGTATAATTTGCCTGAGGACGACGTACAGATTAAGGTCGAAACGTCGCAAAACGCAAAAGAATTTATTTCAATTAAAATATTGACTCGGATTATTCCTTGTATTTTTAATCCAAACTTGATCGTAAGACCGGAAATATTGAAGTAATGTTCAAATGAAGTTAAAAATAGTATACACCATACAAGCATGAAATTAAAAGCCCAGCACTGAGCGATATATTGCCCTCGGCGTCGCCTCGGGCATCATCGCACAGTGCAGGAATTTTTATTTCCTGCCTTTGTAGTGTAATATACTATTTTTTACGATTTACAGGGAAAAAATTGCTTAACAAATTAAGTTTTCTTCACAAAGTACTAAATATGCGGAAAAAAATAATTTAATTTATAATAATGAAATATAACTTAATAATAAAAGTCAGACTTATATATACAATACTTGGAAACACTCTACTTATGGATTAAAGATGATTAAAGAAAAACCGTCTATCGCGTGAATTTTGAAGAAATATGCAGTGTAAATGCAGAAAAGTTCTTTATTCCCTACAGATTTATATTATTACTCCAAGTATTAACCAATTTTCAAGAACCTTTTTTTCATTTCTTGTAATTATATAAATATATTTATTTTGTTAAATGAAATAGAATTAATAATAGATTTCATAACATCAGTATTTTCTAACTGGTCGAAATCTCATAACAATGCCCAGGTACATTCGTTCCGGAGGATTCGACTCGCTCTGGAGTGTCTGCTGACTGAAGTTCGAAGAGGATGAACAGACTTCGTGGAAATTCAAAGTTAGCTAACACTGAGCGCTACTGTTATTGTTTCCTATTTTGATTATTAAACAAAATATAAAGATTTTATCAAAAAACGGGCTTCGCTTGCTTCGAGATATAGTTATTTAGACGAGGTTTGCATAAGTTAGACAAAAATATTCAACCGTGATTTCTCAAAATTCAGAACCGATTGCCATTCTAATAAAGGGCCTTGACCCTTCGTCTGCATGGTGAATTACACATACGCCGTCTGCAACGTAGTTCTTTCATGTCCATGAGGTTTTTCTCAATGTTATTTTTATTATTAATATCTGGCAAAATTCACAGTTATTATCCTGAGTCTATAGAATAAGTTACAAAAATATATTTTGCTATTGCCAACTTTATCTTTTTAAACAATTAATTAGTCAATCACATGTTTTAGAAAAATGGAAAGTTACTGTGCCATAAAAGACCCACCATGCGAACATAGGGTTAAATTCAAGTTTTAAAATTCAAAATGTCCGATACAATATAGCGCACTAAAAACTTCCAAAATGTATCAATTTCTGTAAAAATCAGTACCTCGGAATTGTTTGGGTTCTGATTCCGAATCTTAGGTCAGATTTTCTTCATAGGAAATGACCGATCCAATATGATGGACAAAAAAGTCGAAAAATCTATACCATTTTAGTGGAGATCAGTAACCAGGGTTTTTCAGTCACTTATTACGAATTTTTAGTTAGATTTTCAAAGTTCAAAATGACTAATGTGACGTCAATGTTTAGGTTACATACACTTACTTTGGAAAAAGGGATACCTAATGAGGGGGGGGGGGGATGTCAGAAAATTTGTTACGTCATACTTGACCAGTGCCTCATCAGCGTTCCACAAAAAAAAACTGGTACTGGTTTTCACAAACATTTATAATTTTTTAAACATTTTCGTTTGTCACATTTGATCGGCTATTTTTTAAGATTAAAATACGGCCTGCGATTCGAAATCAGAGCCCCAAATCATCCCGAGGTACGGATTTTTACAAATATTCATAAATTTTCCATGTTTTTCATTCGGCCCTATTTGATGGACCATTTTGAATTTTATTTCTACTAACATGCATACCCTTTTTCATAATTTGAACACACATATTGGATCGGCAACTCGTACATTAACACGAAGTCAACAATGCTGTGGCATTTCTATACCATGCCGCAGATAGGGCCATAGAAGAGCTTGGTCTCCCATTTGATTTCAGCCTCTTCATGGTAAATTCTACAGCATTATACATTTACAAAACCTAGCGATGGGTCTGTCTAACATGTCTCTTAAGTCTGCTAGATTGAGATCGGAGACTAATGGATATCTTTTTGCCTGACAAGGCGGCGTTATAGGCACCTTAGTTTACCGCAAACGCACAATAGATCCACTTGTAGGCGATGCCAACTGCTGAGTACGCTAGCAAGAGCCAGAAATACTTGGACATGTTCTAAGTGGATACTGAAAGTATGCATGCTACAGTTACATATAGAGCCACAATGTAGCTCTAAAAGTTTTATAATAAGATCTTCGAATCCTTTGTAGCGAATGATCAGTGTAAGATGTACTGGAAGTTCTCATTCTCGACCACACAACGTATCAGCACTACAAAGTCTGATTTTGTCCTCTAAGATCTGAAGACGAAGATAATTTACGCAGTGGAATTCTTGGCACCAGCCGATCGTAATATCGCAGTAAAGGAAGAAGAAAAATACACTCAACAAGATTTCGGCTTTCCAGCTTCAGGCTCAGTCCATCCCGAGTTTGATGCAAAAGGCTGTTCTTCTAGGATCACTTCATTTGATCCGTCAACGCTGTTCTTGTAACTGTAACTCTATACAAATATCCAGAAGTGAATTCTTCATCTCCAACTCTCTCATGTGCCACCTAAGTTCATTCGTGGCAAGAGACCAGACTCCAAGGAACAGTGCTGTACGAAGTCTCTTGCGTCAATTTCCCGCTCTTGTTTAGCTTCTAGGACAGAAGGAGCAGGAGTGGGAAACGTTTGCGTTCCGGTTGCGTAGGGATTGGCTGATTTAAGTCACTATGATAATAGCTTTAGGAGCCTGCACGTTTTCATAATTAAAATAATTTCAGATTTTATTTTTTAACATGTTAGATGTTAAATTCAAACATCTGAAATTACAAGGAACTTTATTGACACTAATATGTCAATTACCTAAGATTTTAAAATATAACATCTGATATATTAAATTTTAATATTTTAGATGATAGGAACGCTAATATCTTCCGTAATTTACCAGTAATAAATATATCCTATATTAAATAAAATAGTACAGATGTTTTATGACAATAGCTAGATATTGTGTGACAATATCAAAAAATTTAGTATCTATATCGTATTATCCATTTTGCTCTGTATATTATACACACAGTCGCAAGCACAGTGCGCCAAAAATGGTTCTAGTTTTCTCTAAAAATAGGCTAGAAATGGTCAACTTTGCAGGGGTCTTCAGCGAGAGAAAATGGTGGCATTTTTACTCCCAAGCCAAGTGCTTCATTGCCACCACCACATATCTCTACACAGCTGTAAGAGTTCGGAGACGTGGTTACCCTCATGTCACAGAGTAGGGTTCTCAGCATCGGAGTGATACTTACTACGAAGGTCCTTTTGGGGTGACTGAGTTCGCAAATGATTTCTTTTTTAATAATGTTACTTATAAACCTCAGGATGAAAAACAATTTGCTCTACGTTTTGAAGCCAAAATGATAGGCAAAATATTTATTTGTCACAGAACAAAGATTAATTTAATAATCATTAAGTAATGAATCATACTTAAAGTATTTACAGAAAAAAGCATGATATGGTGCAAAATATATATTTATAAAAATATGCATCATATTATTATATTTTATTTTACATATACGTGTAAAATGGCTTATTTCACGCTTGTTTAGCGTTCGATAAGTGCCATATTGCCCATGGATTCCATTAAGGTCCGCCAGCAATCATTATTTCACGCCTTCCTTCCTACATAAATAAGCCACTTTACATGTACATGCAAAATAAAATAGTATGCGCAACAAGTATGGTAAGTTGGCAATGGCCGATTAGTGCGGCGTTGGACGCACGGGCGAAGCGAGTCGGGGGCCTGCATGGATTACCCTCAAGCACTGTGGAATCCAGGCGAGGTCTCTCAGCGCAACGACATGCTAATCCATAGGGGTCCAACATGGGGTTCCCGCATGTATCCCTCATAGTTGCCATCATGAAAGCCCTCGTGGTATTTTTTGCCAGTGCTGACACCTACACTGACATATCTCTGGGAGTTTAACACTATTTTGTACTGGGCTGTCAGTGTTAGGGCCAGCACTGGATATCGCTATTGGCGCAGTACTACCCCAATAGAAAATTCACTATGGGCGGAGTACTGTGTCAGTGCTAACTAGTACCTTACTGCTATACTCTAACGATATGATAAAAAAGTTATTAAAAAATATATATATTAATTGATTGAGAGTATTTTGACTGCAAATATTAATAGTCCTGTTTAGAGTAATTACATATATTACATTTAAAAAAATTATATTACAAATAAAATTTCTAATGCTACGAGGTATCGAACCTACATATCCTATACCTAAATCTATCGCATAACTGTCGGGAGTGCTAACCACTGCGCTAAACCGATAAGTTGAAACTCGGTGAAAAAGCCTTCCTCATAAACTACAGTTCAGAAAAGTGTCCCAAATTTTAAGTTCTCTATTTCTAATTATTTATTATTGTAAGAAATTATGTAAATATAAAATAAACGAATTGTTAACAGGAATATAAATAATATAATTATTAAATAAATAATTTAAATCGATTACAATTTTTTTTCTCGTATTATTTCGTTTTTTCCCGTTGTAGAATACTTTACAACTTTTTATAATGGCAGGAAATGTAATTTTTTATGAACATTAAAATTTTTAAACGACGGAACTCAGAAATGTGATCGTGAATTTTGACAATTTCTTAATAATAACATTTTTTAAACTTTCGTGTAGGTTTGATTTTTAGGTGTTTTGTACTATTTTACAACGTTTAAGAATGAAACAAAATGTCAATATTTGTGAGCATTTACAGTTTTGCATAAAAATGGAACTTAGCATTTTTTTTCTTTGAAAAAAGCAGGATAAAAGTTGTTTTTGGGATAGTTGTGTGTATAGTTTTTTGAATTTTTAGAACGCACTAACCATACTTTTAAACGTATTTTTTATGTTCATTTTTTAGGGTATAAAATATTCAGCCTTCCGACTTAAAAACTTTAATCCTTGATCTGTAAGGGCAACCGAGCTCGGACCCCTGCGGGGGCCCTTTTAATCTTATATAATATCAGAGTTCGAATTCAAGAAACTGTTTGTAAGTTACTGTTTGTAAGTCTGAACTCCTGAAAACTTAAAATTTGTGGTGTCAAAAAAATTTTCGCCCTTTGGACTGAGAAATTTTAATCGTTGATCCGTGAGGGCAACCAAGCTGAGCCCTCGGCGGGGGCCCTCGTGGAATTTCCACGAGTGGAACATCCATGCGGGTCGCCGCCGGGGCCCTCATTTTAAGAGGCCTCAGCGGGGTTTTTTCACACGAACAATGTAATTTCTTAATCAATAATATTGATTTTATATTACTTGCACAAATAGAACAAAGCATGACATGCTAAGTAACATATGTGACGTGGAATTAAGAAACCAGGCTTATCGAATAAAAAATCCCATTCGTACACGATTAAAATTGAATTTTCTGGAGCACAATGTTGTGAGGTGCTTTTCTTCACATCTAATACGTTTGGTTCGGTTGAGCACTATTCGATGCGCGCGATTAGACCGTTTTTCCTGGTCATTTTTTTATAATTAATACAAATAAGGAACGCTCAACTGTTTAGTATGAGAGCCCTTTGCTTGTAGATTAAGAGGAGGTATTTAAATATAATATTATGTAAATTTTGATAAATATGTGCTTCACCACATGTTACGCGTTTCTCTGTCAATTCTTTAAGTTTAACTCATTACATAATAATTAACAAAGCCATATTTCTTCTGCAACAAATAAACATTTTACTTATCATTTCGGGATCAAAATGTAGATAAATGTAATGAGGTTTATTAAAAATACAATAAATGCTAAACTCAGTCACCCTAAAGATCTCTGGTAGAAAGTATTACTCCAATAGTGGTGATGAAAACGAAACATGTGGTTCGACAGTAAAAATGCCCAAATATCTCTTCACTGAAGAGGACTATATTAGAGGTAGACTATTGTTCTTTTTTTGGAATTACTGAAAGCTCAGCGTACTTTCACTAATCTCTGAAACATTTTTTCATACACATTACATCACTTTATGAAATAAAGAATAAGAAACTGTTAAAATCAAATATAATAAATCATTTGAAAAATATATTGTAAAAATTGATCGATTTTTATTTTATCATACCTACTTATCGTGGTGAAATCATAATTGTCCTTTTCAAAATAGCAACCTACAATTACGTTGGAATGACCAGGAAAAGTGCATCTATTTACGTTGATCCACTTGTTCAAACTGTACAATCTGATTGACGAGTCTTTTGACCCAACTGCTAACAGCTTTGAATCGAACGACCACTCAATACAAGACGTATCATCTTTGCCTTCAGTGAAGACCCGTTCCATGACAAAAGGATTATATTCCCCTGATTGCAAACCAGGTGCAATGAATACATATACTGCAAAAAAAAAGGAAACATTACTTTTGCATGTTACACAAGTAATTATAATTTTTAACTTTCCGTTGTCCATTTTAAAAACAGACAATTTTATCACATTTAATAATATATTATTAAAAGTTTGTCATAAGCACAACCGCAAGATTTCGTCGAGAGCGGGTGCTAATCTGAAAAACTGCACCTGATCCCAGCCAAATAGCGGTAAAATTACAGCCATAACCACGTCTCACGACCGCCAGATAGGTGGTTACAGTCTTTAACGGAATTTGTCATAAGCACAACCACAAGATTTCGCCGGGAGCGGGTGCTAATTTTAAAAACTGCACCTGATCCCAGCCAAATAGCGGTAAAATTACAGCCATAACCACGTCTCACGACCGTCAGATAAGTGGTTACAGTCTTTAGCGGAATCAATACGACGATCCAGGAAAAAGCTCGTGCACCCTGAGGACACAGAGCGATCCAAGGACGACCGCCTTCTGCATTTTTCCCACAAGTGTTTTAACATATTGTATACACGCAGGGATGCTTTTAGGCTATTAACCAATGACAGTTTGGCATACACAAGAGCACCGATGATAAGGACGATTAGTTTAACAGAATATTCCAAGTACAATCGTTGCAGCTCCCTTCAAAGGTCTCTATACCTCTCTTTCTTTTTATTCTCCTTGGTTACGATGTTTTTGTCAGCTGGAGCCGAAAATTCGATAACACAAATGGTTCGCTTCTCGAAGTCAGATAGTATTCGTAGTCTCTCAAAAATATGCTGCCTGATGGTCAGCAGCTTTGACTTGTTAAGTGTGTGATGACGGGCCCGGAGTTCGCGCGCGAACTTTCGAAGCTTAGCGGTAAAATTCCTGCCAGTTGTGATGTAGTCAATCACACACAGAATGCGGGACGCGTACTATCTTGCCAGCCTATCTTTATTGCGAGTTGATGTATTCGTCTTTTAGTCTTATGATCAACCGTTGGTTTTGTTTTAATGTTCGCATCGGTCAAAGCTCTCGCTGCATTATACAAGCAATAATTGATAGCCCAGAGGTCGAATTCTTCGGCAAAATGTCCACGAAGCTCGTCATCCATTTCAGCCAGATTTTTAGGCTTGTTCTAGCTGCGGTAGAGTAGGCGTTCCGCTTACATAGCACCATTTTCGGAGTAGTTCTGCATGGTTTCGCAGCCATGTAACCCCTGAGGGGCCACACTCGCATCGCATCACTCTAGCAAGTCGTGAGTCAGTCACTTCGTCCACCTAAAGGTCCCGAGATTCCGCCGATCCATCGCATTTAATCTATTTTCATTGGCTCCCCTAGCTCTAGAGTGGTCGGCATTGTAGGATGACCCACTGTCGGGAGCCCTATGCGTTCTCTTATTTTGAACCGGACTTACTACAACTATGTTTGGTGTTGTCATTGTTGTTCCCATGAGAAGCTAGGGAAAGTTCGTTCATCCTTTTAGAGCCCCACCTGCAATGATAAGGCTGCGTACTCTGAGAGGTCGCCCGGTATCCCAGAGTCACCGTTCTAGACAGCTTTCCCAGGTGCCATTCAGCTTTCGGCACGGTTTTCATACCTCTGCTTGGGGTTTAATTCCTTCGTGACCACCCTTGGACAATTGTCCGCGACTGCCTATTCATTTTTGTATCCATATTCAGCAGAAACTCTTGGTAAAGTGACCCTCTATCCGCAACAGAACGCACAGGGCTCCCGACAATGGGTCGGCCAACAATGCAGACCAATCTAGAGCTGGGGGAGTCAATGAAATAGGATTCAATGCAATGGATTGGCGGAATCTCGGGACCTTTAGGTGGACGAAGCGACTGAGTCACGACTTGTTAGAGTGCTACGATGCGAGTGTGGCCCCTGAACGGGGTTACATGACACGGCTGCATGCTCTGTGGTGCAAGAAACATCCGGAGTTATCGCACTTTCCGCAGCAACGTCTACACAACTATGCCGAACTACTCAGAAAAAGGGGCTATGTAAGCGGAACGCCTACTCTACCACAGCTAGAACAAGCCGGCAACAGAGAAAGAGAGGCGACACTAAGACCAACCTCGGGCAGGCATCCAATAGAGGAAGAGCGATGCTTTCTGACCCGGAGAAACATCAAAACCAAGGATTCTCTCAAGCCTAAAGATTTGGCTGAAATGGATGACGAGCTTCGTGGACATTTTTCCGTAGAATCCGAACTCTGGGCCATCAATTATTGTGTGTATAATGCAGCGAGATATTTGGCTGATGCGAATACTAAGAGAAGTCTAGAGCGAAGGGAGAGGTGGTTCCGAGAAAATCAATAGTTTCTCTCTGATCCATTTCTACTCTTCCAAGACCCTCATTTACTGACGACCACTCGCCCAAACCAGAGGAGGTCGAAGTATTTGGAGAGAAGTCTACGAAGTGCAGCATAGAGTGGACGATGACTCAGAAGCATTTGGCCCGTATCTTCACCTCATATTTAAAGTCGGAAGAGCCGATTCTGCAGTGGTTGGTGGAATGGCGTACAATACTCCTGCCGAAAATAGGCAACTCAGCTGACCCGAAGAATTACAGGTCAATCACTTGTCTGAACAAACTGTATAAGATATTCACAGCTATCCTAAATGATAGGATTGTTCGAACAATTGAACCTGTGTGTCAAGAAATGTATGTACAACGAGGCTCCAAGAGAGGCGTAGCGGGAAGTCGGGAGAACCTGCTTATCGCTAGATGTGTCTGCAAAGATGCAGCATTCTACCAGCGTGACCTATCGACGGCCTAGATTGATTATCGGAAAGCTTTCGATTCGAACTCCCATAGAATTATCATCTGTTTTTGGAAAGCTTAAAGGTTCATCCGCAAATCGTTAGGTACATAGAGAGATTGATGCTGCTTTGGAAATCCAAATTTACTATCTTATCTGGAAAAAAATCATGTGAAAACTAACAAGGTCACATTTCAGATAGGTGTCTTTCAAGGCTACATCATGCATGGTCGAAGAACGAGCTCAGATCCTTTAATATCGGGACGAGAAAGGTTATGCACATGAACAAAAGCTTCCATCTTAAGCCTTCTGTTCCGTGACTGTGAATCTCACGCCGTCAAGGTGGTCGCGGAATATTTAGTTTTGAATATCTTCACAACAGGATTATTCTGGATACAGCACATAGAGTCGCAAATGGAAGAGACCCTCTTCTTAAAATGGTCAGGATTCACGAAGAAGTAGACAAAGGAGCGTTTCTGTACAAAGCAGCGGAGGAGGCTGCTGAAAAACTCGGACTTAACTTCAGTATTAGGGGTGAGAAAAAGGCATCAAATCTTATCTATCTCGAGTACTCCCTCCTGAAAGCCCGAATTAAGAAAGAACAAAAGAAAAACTTTCGTGAACAGCTCATCGATAAAAGGATGCACGGTATCTTCCACAGAAATGTGAAGGATCAGTCAATGTCTTGTGAGCTAACGTTTGCTTTCCTTAAATCGTCCGGATTGAAGTCTGGTACGGAGGGTTTCATCTTTGCATGCCAAGACGTTGTCATTTCCACCTTAACATACCGTTGCCACATTTTGAGCCAAGACATTCCTGATGATAGCTGCAGGGCGTGCCATGCACACCCCGAGCATTTAGCTCACATACTATCTAGTTGTCCAACTCACGCGGGAACGACCTACATTCAAAGGTACAATGCGGCACTAAGAGTGCTTTATTACCATCTCTGTCCCTTTTACGGCATTAACCTTAATACCGCTCCTCTAAATTCTCCTGGGGAAATCGAGTCAATTGACGAGAATGGGAAGTGCCGCATATACTGGAACTTTATATTCTCGACAATTGTATCTGTTGCTCACTCGAGGCCTGACATGGTTCTTCTTGACTTCGAGAAGCGAACCATGTTCGTTATCGAATTTTCGGCACCAGCTGACAAAAACATCATAGCCAGGGAGAATGAAAAGAAAGAGAAGGTACAGAGACCTTATAAGGGAGTTGCAACGAGTTTACCCGGAATATTCTGTTAAACAAATCGTCCTTATCATCGGCGCTCTTAGAGGTGCTAAGTTTTCACTCGTTAATAGCCTGAAAAGCATCCCTGCGTGCCAACAATATGCTAAAACACTTGCGCGAAAATGCACGCTTGGAGCAGGTGAAATTTTTCAGATTAGCACCCGCTCCCGGCGAAATCCTGCGGTTGTCCTTATGACAAATTTTTAATTATGTATATATATATAACATTTTTCATACGGACAACCATAGGATTTCGTCGGGAGCGGGTGTTAATCTGAAAAACTGCATCCGCTCCCAGCGAAATCGCGGAAAAATTTCAGTCACAACCACGCCTCAGGACCGTGAGATAGGTGGTTACAGTTTGTATCGGATATATATACATATACATATATATATATATAGACATACATACACAATTTTATAAACACATTGACAGGAAAGACAGTAAGGTGGAAAGGGATATACGGGACTGGGCGAAGGATACAAAAGTGGGTAATGAAAAGGATAGTATTAGAGCTATATCGGAAACTTTACTCTACCTTACAGACTTTTAGTTAAATTCCATCAGGAATGACAATAAGACAGAAAAACATAGACGGAAATGGGCGCAGGATACAGAAATCGATATTGAAAGAGATAGTATTATAAGTATATTGGCAAATAGGTCGAAAAAGATAGATGGGAATTTGCAAAGAAATATGCAGGCATGGAGAAAGAGAAAATAAAAGAGATAGGCATACATCTGGATTAAACAGGAGATAGGAAAAGATATAGGTGGATAGGCGAATGATAGATAGTGATAGAGTAGTGAAGAGTAAACGAGAAATAAGCAAACGTACAATGACAAGGAGATGGAGAAAGATAAAGATAGGAAGAAATACAGTCGAGCCTCTTAATAGGGGGCTTCTCGGGGCTGTAGGGGAAATTTTTCTCGGAAGCGCGCTACCCCCACCAACGTCCTCTGCACCTCGAGACTTTTGCAAGTTCTGCCTCTGAGTAAGGCCCTCTTTGCTGCATAGAATATATATGGTACAGTGGGAGCTATATACATTAGGGTGGTCGAAAAATACATTGCAATATTTCTTTTACTGTAGAGAGCAAGACTGCCACAAAAAATTTTCCATTTTTAAAAATTAATATGGAGAAATTTTGGATTTTCGAAAAAAAAGAACTTACACTTCGGAGTTTAATCGAAACGTGCCAAGTTTTTAAGGATTGAAGAGGAGTTTCGACGAAATAAAACCATACTAATAACTTTTATTCCCCCCCACATATGACCCAAGGCTAAAAAAACTACATTTTTACGTATTATTGTTAATTGTCAGCAATTTCTGTCATGTTTTTTCATAAAAATAATTACTAATCGACAACTAAACTAGTAAATTTGGTTAAAGACATGATGTAAACAATTCATCATGTTTTATTATCAAAATTTCTGAAAATTGAGTCAGGGATGTCCCCTTTTTTCTACAATTGCTATCCTATGCTACTTTTTATAGAATAATTACATAACTAACTGGCACTGCTGGTATCAATATACGTAACTGGCACACCAGTTAATTAATACCCCAACGCGTTCAAATGAGTTTTGCGCAGCCGGTATCTAATATTTTTGCACAAAAAAATTGTATAATATAGTTTAGGGTATGTTTTTGAAAGACAAATCAGTTTTATAGCTATTTATATAAATTAAAATAGTAAAAAAATTGGTAAAAACCCCGGAAAGTCAGTTTTTTACTTAAAAAATCATAAAACACGTAATTTTAAATATTTTTAGCTAAAAATGTATGGGCGCATGCTTGAGATACTATATTTAAAGAAAAAATACTGTGATATTGATGCTTCCCGAAAAGGTATTCATTTTGCAAAATGAAGCTTCAATTTTTTGGTAAAATCATATATAATATTTTTCAATATTCAAATTAATTTATTTTTATTTAATCTATATAATATATGATATTTATAATATTATATAATATTTATTTATATATAATTTATTGTTATGTAAGTGCACCAAAATAGTTACAAATGAAAGAAAAGAGTAAAAAGAAACATAAATAAAAGTTTTTTAAACTGACTGCCGCTCTATGCTCACCTATTATATCTTCAGTCAGTGATCTCAACTACTGGTAAGTATCGCCACATGGTCCATTTTATTGGATTTAGTACGCTTATTTTGAGCTCAAAAATCGTTGAGGGTATTTTTACCCACAGTGCCAGTTAAGGATTAATCATAAAATTTGTATTTTTAGAAGATTTGCAATTTTAAACAAATTCGAAAAAAATACATATATTCATTGTATAAACAATAACATGCAGCTTTTAGCAGAATTTAATACTCAAAATCATTTAATATTATGCTTCATTCATAAAATACGATTTTTACACAATTTAAAAAAAAATTTGTTTAAGCAAACTTAGTTTGTTTAAACAATTGAGAAATGATTAATATATTCTTTCTATGCACTATACAGTTAGAAACAAATAGAATTTTTGTAATTCATTAGAAGAAATGTATAATTATTATGTAATTATTCAACAAAAAGTAGCATTGGATACCAAATTTAAAAAAAAGTGGAAATCTCTGGCTCAATCTTTATCTTTTCTAAATAAAAACAATTATTTATATAATTTCTAATATTTTTGAAAGAATGTAATACTACAAACAATGACTGACTTTTACATTTCATTAAAAAAATACGATTTTTTTTACATTTTCCAGAAAAAATAATTGTTTAAATAAGTTACAGTTGTTTAAACAATTAAAAATTGTTTTAAAAGCCATGGGAGATGTATTAATTTTCATTTAATTATTATTTTTATGAAAAAACATGACAGAAATTTCTGAAAATTAACAATAATACGAAAAATGTAATTTTTTTAATTCTTGGGTCATATTTGGTGCGCTGTGCGGGGGGGGGGG
>NC_046661.1:61664318-61665933 GCF_010883055.1 Belonocnema kinseyi
TTAAGGATTAAATAAAAATAAAAGTTATTAGAATGGTTTTATTTCGTAGTCACTCCTCCGCAATTCCTTAATACTTGAATTCATAAAAAATTACAGATTTTCTTTCTCAAGAAATGGAAACTGGGGGGGGGTGACTTGCCCTGTTGCTCCAAAAGCGTTTTTTTGACCACCCTCATGTACATATGTAGTATGCGAGATACAAAACTAACCGTTTGACGAGAAATACATTCCACACTCATTTTTAAATCATTTGTAAACGAATTATTATGGTACGTACATTTTCATTCTAACAATTGCAAAGTTGAATGATTTATTTCCGATGATTGCATGATTAACATAAAAGAAAAACACGCATGTGCTTAAAATTTTTGGAATAAAAAAATGCCTCTCGAATTATAATGATAAATCTGATTAAGAAAATATGTATGTACTAGTATATATTTCTTTTGAAGAAAGATGTAATTTTCTGAATTCGAAAAAATCATTGTATAGCAGATATTATCCATTCGCATTAATTTATACATGATTTTATAATTGCAGAATATAATTATTTATCCATACATGCTTGCTACGATATGCAATATGAATTTACGTAGGTACAATTTACTGAGAGATTTATTTTCATTGCGAGCGCCCTATTGAGAGACAATGCTTCGAAATCTCCCTCATTCAACGCAGAGTCTAGAAATGGGGGGTAACGTTCGAGCGCAGTTTGATATGCAATGCTGTTAATGATTCTTATTCAGACTGATCTCCTGATTCCGAATCTGCGTGATACCCCTCTGGGCAGTTATGGCATTCTCGAGATATAAGCGATTGAAGGAGATATTTCGGGTTTCATTCGTGTTAAAAACTACGAATTGTTTAGCGACGTTTCATGAACATTAGAGTTCACATCTTCAGGGCTGACCTGTTTAGTTCAAGATTAATTTCTTTGGTAGAAAATTCATCTTTTTGTTTTTTGGTTTGAATACTTATTTTGTTAGTTTAAATATTCATTTTTAAAGTTAAAACTTTAATTATTTTGTTGAAAATTTTTGTTTTGTTTTTAGAACTTATCATTTTCAGTTGAAAATTCCTCTTGTTTGTTAAAAAATTATTCTTCTTGTTTAAAAATGTATCTATTATGGTTAAAATTTAATTTTTTGAACACAACATTTTTTGGAACACAAAATTTAACCTTCCCATTTTTAATGAAAAATTAATCTTTTTTACTTGAAAATTAATCTCTTTTTTAATTAAACTAATTTATTGAAAATTCCACTTTTTATCCAAAAATTTAACTAGTCCATTTTTGATTCAATATTTTTTGCTTTAACTTAAAATTAGTTTCTAAAGTTTAAAATTAAGCAATTTTGTTTGAAAGTTTTTTTTGGAAAACTTTTTTTTTTAATTCATTTTCTTTGACAGAAAATTCTTCTCGTTTGAAATTTCACCTATTTTATTCAAAAATTCATGTCTTTGGTTGAAAAATAGTATTTTTTAGTGTTGAAAATTGAAAATTCCCATTTAATTACGAGGGTAGTTCAATAAGTCCTTAGAATGAAGTATAAAAACAATTTTTTTTTGGGTAAATTTTTTTTATTTTTCAACATAATCTCCTTGGAGCTCTATA
>NC_046661.1:61666033-61690625 GCF_010883055.1 Belonocnema kinseyi
TCTAGTCGGGAGTGGTGCTGACTGAAAACAGATGATTTGGAGCGATTCGCGCGCCATCTGTTGGTCATTCTAAGGACTTATTGAACTACCCTCGTAACATGGGAAAATTTCGAATTTTCGAAACATTCAACCCATGCTCCAGGGTTTCATCGAAACGTAACAAACTTTTTAGGGGATGAAGACGAGTGTCTACGAAATAAAACCATACTAATCACTTTTATTTCCAACCCACCCTGAACCTCCCCGCAGCGCCCCAAATATGACCCAAAAATAAAAACAACTAAATTTTTACTCGTATTATTGTTACTTTTGAGCAATTTCCGTTAACTTTTTTTATATGCTGTTTCGTAGATATATATATATATATATATATCGAGGCGTCCTAACGGTACACAGTGGTGAAAAATCATGAAAAGTTGGCCATAATGGAAAAAAAAATTTTTCCGCTATTCGAAAATTCCAATATCAGTAGTGGTACCCCTAGCGTCGTTAAAGATTGTTAGTTAAGAACACATGTTGCTAGAACCAACTTCAGCCTCTCTGTTTCATAGAAGTCAAACGCGTCAAAAAGTCAAACACGTCGCGACAAATAAAACCAGGTTTTGAATAGAGAGACCAATTTGGATGCCACACATGGATTGTTCTCGCAAATGTAAGTACTTTCAGCTATACAAACTGTCAAAGTGCTTGACAAAGATAAATATGAAATATGTTTAAGTAATTGACTACAGTTTTCGAATGTTGACGATAAACTTACGCTGATAAAAACAGAGTTTAGAAAAAAGTCTTGATAGATCAGGCCCTATTCTTTTATCTCAATAATAAACAACGAACTTCTGCAAAACATATCAAAAATTGAGCTGCTGGAAGTTGCCGGTTTGCGCTCAGGGAATTTTTTTCTATGAAACGTACAGTTACGCCCGTAAATGCCCATTATACAGCGCACCGAATATATACTTCCTTATTTAAAATTTTTGTTTTTTTAATATATAAAAGTATTTTGTCGACTGTATCCAAATGTATTTGTTAAATGGATTCGTTTCTTCGAGTGCCTACTGCATATTTCGTACAAGTTAGATTTGAAAAGTTGGCAATGTCGGAAAGACGACAAAGCTCAAATGGAAGCACGAAAAAAAAATTTAAACTGGTTTTCGGCAGCAATTAGGACTCCTAGTATATTTCCCAAAACAGGGATATGGGAGCTCGAATGATGGAAATACGGAGCGCCATTTTTTCGAAAACTCTCAAGTCTCGGCGTCCATTACCGGAATAGACAAAATTTTGATTGATAGGTTTAATGTGATAACTTTAGATTATTTCGTGCGACTTTGATATTAGCATTGTCAAATTTGAAGAGTACGCTTTGTCAACTGCTCGGAGATTTGTTGAATTATACCCATGGTATAACATGCCTACAAGTGTCCATAAAATTTTGATACACAGGTCACATATAATTGAAACATCCTTGTTGCCTATAGGAGAAATGTCTGAAGAGGCCCAGGAATCTTGTAAAAAATTTATCAAAAAGTTCCGCCAGGATTTCAGTCGAAAATGTAGCAGAGAAAAAACCATGGAGGACGTTTTTCGTAGACTTTTAATCAATTCTGATCGTTTTATTTCAAGCCTGCGGAAACTGCAGCCTAAAAAATGAGATCATTGTCGCCTGAAGCAATCGAATTTTTTAAAAGAACCTTCGCTCGAAATCACAAATATGCTAGCTTCATCGGCAGAGGAAGCAGTCTGCAGTAACACTGAAGATGAAAGTGATTAAATTGTATTTCTGTCTATTGTATTTTGTGGGTTTTAAACTATTCAGACAGTTTGATGAATAAATTGATTTACTATTGCATTATGTGTATTGAATTATGTGTACTATTGCATTATGTGTATTTATCACAATTTTTCACTGTTCTGTATTAACAGTTTATTTATCGTAAAATAAATATCGCATTCGTGATGCACAGTCTTATAACATCCTAAAAGAGACATTTTGTCCTAAAAAGATTAATTAAAACACAAAATTCATACGCCATTTTGTATCCACAATTTTGAATACACTATTTACTTCATTAAAAAATTACACCAAATTCATATCCTTCTTATTATACTACTGTCTATACTTATTATATTATTCCTAAAACACTCAAGCAAAGGAATTTCTCATAAAATAGTTACATTTAAAATTTATGGCCAGTTTGTTGGTTTTTTACGGAATCCATAACCTTTATCCGCCATTTTGTACTCACCCTTTTATTTTTTCGTAAGGCCATAATAATATTAAGATTAAATTGCGATCCCAGAAACCTACAAATCGTAATTTTCATTCGAGTAAAATTGAATTGCATGAATATCAGCCGCCATTTTGTAGCCGCCATATTGTTTTCAAAAACTAATAAAATATTCATGATCAGCGACCCCAAAAACCCGCAAGTAGGGAAATTTACCGCGAAATAACAATAATTTATAATTATGGCCAGCTTTTTGAGATTTTTGACCGCTGTGCGGTAGAATGCCAACGCACACGACACAACTTAACGGTACTTAACCAAAAATATAAATAATAAGAAGCTACTTTCAGGATTCGATGGAGTGAGCGAGCATCTTTAGTTTTGGCCAACTCCTAGCTTCATCTTGCTCAATTCCACGAGCAAGACTTTTCTGGCGCTAACTTCTCGGTTAGCTTTTTATTATTTATATTTTTGAGTAAGTATCATCTAGTCGAACGCGTGCGTTGGCATCCTATATTCGAAAAACTAACAAGAGTAATACGTATCTTACCATTGAGTGCCTTGCTTACTGCAAAGTAATTTCCATCTGGTGAAAAATGTATGCTGCTTATTCTCCCTTTAAAACGGTACTTTTGAATGACCATTTTACTAATCATACTGATGAAATGAGCTTCGCCCTCTGAAAATAGATTAATAGTATAATTATTCAACCTGTTAGCATGTAAAGTATGTTTTATGTCTAACAAAATCAATGGGCATATCTATATGTCATGAAAATAAAACATTAAATTTTTAAGGTAGATCATCGAAATGTGTCATCTTCTTGTAACATTAGAGTGGTTCTAAACCCTCATCAGTCAAAAAGTAAATTTTGGTAAATTCCATCTAAAACATGAAAGTGCATGATAAAGTATACTCTATACTTTCATTATTTTATGAACACTCTTTTAAGGAATACGAATACATCGTTCATTTTCGAACTCAGCCTCCCATTTAAGTAAAAAAATAACACTACTGCCATGAAAATTGAAAAATGCTATATATATTCGCATCACTACATGTAAGATTACAAAATTCGGTGAAAAATTATTGCTTTATACTCTTGTTTTAATACTGTATGTAATAATATGTAATCATTCATCGTGCAAATATAAAATTTGAGGTATGGAAGACCGGGGACTATTAGGACAGCGGTAAAGGTAACTGATGAATTATAAATTTGATGTATTAGTTGAGTATAATTTGTTATTGTTCAAAAAATTCATAATGGTATAATTCAAGCGTTCTTTTTCATAGCAGCACATCGCTACTCGACTACGTGACCCCAAGTTTCGTAGCCAGCACGTGTCAACAACAGCGAGCTTCTTCGAGTTCTACTTCGACGTTTTTTTAAGTGCCCCTTTCGTAAGTGACGCGCCACCGCTGGGCGATTGGCAATACATATAGCGATTTCGAGACCAAAGGTTCATTTCTGCCCAAGTCCCAAAAATTTAAGATTTATTCCGTAACCCAATTGATTTATTTTGCATGCTACCCATACTTCAACATCTTTAACGCCACCTAAAACTTGCAAACTTTAAGCGAAAAATAAAAAGCCTGCAACAATTTTCCAAATTATAAACGCATATATTAGTATATAATACACAAATACGTTGTAGTACGTACAATAAACGCAGTGTTTTTGGTAAATTTTTAACCAGGTGTTAAATGAAGATATTTTGTTTTAGAAAACGTCAGAAATATAATAATATTTCCAATGTGTTATTTTATGAGAAAATAAACAGCCCATATCCTTAGATTAAGTGAGAGTGCAATCCTCGAATAGAAATCAGTGCTGCTGAATATAACTTACAATTAAATAACATTATTTAAAATAAGTAAAAACTATTTTAGGTATTAAATAGCACATAACAAAAATTTTTTAAAATAAGATGTAAAGTTGCACGCTGCTGAATTAAGAGGCACGTAGATTTTTAAAGCACAGCCTACGAATACAAAAACTCGAAAGGCAAAAACTAAAAACAGTGATTCTCGTAGTTTCTTTAATTGCTCATCAATAAAAGTAATATGTTTTCTTATTTCTGCCAGCATCTTAGCTTTTTTACTTTTCAGATCTTTTTCTCCCCTTTCTATCTTCCTATTATTTTCTTTAGCCTTTTCTTCTTCGGTCCTTTTCTCTTTGTTATTTTCCAAAGCATCCATTTATCCATTTTCCATGGACATGCCTCATTGAAAGAATGAACCCCTTTAGAGATGGTCAAGGATTCAAGACCTTCTGATTTCGTTATGGCATTGTGTATGATTCGATGTGACACAAGCGTTACTTCTTTAAGATTTTCCACACGAATTTCAACGTTTACAGAAAACCCCTCTGTCTAAGGCAGCATTTCCATAAGATAGTGTGAAGAAAAGCTTTAATATTTTCTGACGGTTTCCGTCTAAATTTCTGGTCACCTTGAAAGAGTTTCCATCCAAAAGTCGTCTAGTCTTCCATCCTTTCGAGAAAACGGCTTCATTTGCTTGATTACGTAACCATATACCAATAACGTTCATTCTGAAGAACACTAGCAGGCAGAAGAAGATATTTTTGCCGGATCTCTTTTTACGAAATTACCAATCTCGGATACAATTAATATTATTAAATCTTTCACAAACTTCCCTTCCGAGCTTGTACCTTTGATAGAACAATGTCTCAATAATACTTACTTCCCGTTCAATAACCAATTCTACGAACAAACCTCAGGGGCAACAATGGGATCCCCAATCTCACCTGTAATAGCCAATGTCTTTATGGAACATCTAGAAACTAAAATCTTCAACCAAGCCAAACTTAAACCAGAATTCTGGTTCCGTTACGTTGATGACACATTTGTCATCTGGCGACATGGACGAGATGAACTAAATAAGTTTTTCGATTATATCAATCAATTACATCCTAATATCCAGTTCACCATGGAAATAGAACAAACCGGAAAATTGCCTTCTTTGGACGTATTAGTTTACAAAAAATCAGATAACACGTTAGGACATGAAGTTTACAGAAAACCCACGCATACAAACAGATACCTATATGCCTCCTCCCACCATCACCCATCTCAAAAACAATCGGTCATCAACTCCCTTGTATACAGAGCTGTCTCCATAACAGACAAAGATAACTTACAAAAGGAATTACTAAACGTTAAACAAATCCTAATACAGAACGATTACACAAACAAACAAATTGATAAAACAATAAGAAAACACACTCAAAAAAGCAAGTCAACACAACCTACGAAAGAAAGAGAGAGAAAAATGACCACCACCTTACCCTACATGCAAGGTGTCACAGAACAAATAAGAAGAATTCTCAACAAACACAACATCCAAACCATATTTAAACCACCTGCGAAAATAGGACAACTACTAAATAACCCTAAAGATAAAAAGGCACCCTTCAGTGATCCAGGAGTATATAATATCCCTTGTTCTTGTGGCAAACTCTATATTGGAGAAACCGGGAGAGCGGTGAGCCAACGTATGAAGGAACATGAAAGAAAAGTCAGGCTAAAACATTTCGCGCAATCAGCATTAGCTGAACATCATATCGAAACAGGACATAACATGTTATTTGATGAAACAACAGTTATTGCAAAAACACACAAAAAATTTCCAAGAAAACATACAGAAGCAATCGAAATCTTAAAACACCCTAATAACATCAATAGGGACAATGGATATAATACCAATCCGATTTGGCTTTCCGTTCTCCCGGATTTTTTAAAAAAGACTTGATTGGACAATCAAGTTCGACCAGTCCCCACGGTGGGGCGCTCTGGCCAATCACAGGCATCGTAGAAAGTATACCTAAGAACATCATGACCTGATACCTCAGTTTCTGGTCAGCCCTGAAGATGTGAACGGCAATGTTCACGAAACGTCGGTAAACAATTCGTAGTTTTTTACACGTTTCATGCAATTATTTACTATGAGCGTGTAACTATCGCATAAAAATGGTGCTAATGGAGCATCCGAATGATATTCAGTTAGAAATGTTTCTAAATCCTCAGCTAGTGATTGAAAAACACAAGCTTCGCTAGCAAACGGTTATCTTTTAACGCTTCAGCAACGTTATTAAAGCTCTTACAGGTCGGTGCTTTATTCGCGGCTTGAATTTGTTCCAATTATTCTCAAAGATCCGACACCTTCCATGCCCGAGCAGGGCATGTAAATGATCCGGGAAGATCGTGTGGCGTCGTTGTGCGTTGGTGGCGTCGGTAAACGAAGGGGTTGCGGAGTGGTGAAAAAGTACTGACTATTAGCACGTACAGTGAGCAAAAGACTGGATTTCGGTGCCCAGGTTTTGGGTATTAGGACTAGAAAGTAGCGTTCTCCCCACTCCTAGTCCTGGGCTCGCAGGGTCGTATCATTGTGGGGTGATTAGAACTTTGTTATAACCTCCCCCTACCCTGTTTGGGACAAGATTTATTTTTGAAGAATTGCCTCGCACCTTTCCAATTCCATGTTGAACGTAAGACCATCTTCTTCATCGGTTACATCTTTTTGTATATAGGAATCATCATCTTCTTCTTGTTCCTCATTGATTTGATTTTCCTTGTCTTCAGTATTATTTTCTATTTTCTTGTCCTCTATTAGTGCCTGTTCCTCTTTTCTGAATGAAATTTTTATCTCATCCTTAAATTTTTCCCTTGATTCGACCCCACCTCCTTTTATATATTTTGTTCTAGTCGAATCCGGAAGCTTTTGATAGTTTTTGGTCCGGTTTGACATTTCACTACAGTAGGTGTCGTAAGAGATGTAAATTTCCACAAAAACGATCCTCCTGCAGTGACGACATTTCCACACTTTGATTTCTTCCATCTTCTTTTTTTCTGAATAAAATTAAAAATATCCTGCCTCTGAAAACAGAAACAAAAATACTATTTTTCAATTAATTCTTTTCTTATCTTATTTCACTGAACCCAATGTATAAAACTTGATTTACATTCTTTTTCAAGTTATTTAATTAAATGTTTTATTTTAATTTTTCTTCCTCTACATAAGTATCTTCTTCCGCAATTCCGCTTTCTTTTGGTTCTTCAGCTGAGAAGTAACTTATATCTAAATTCTACTTTATTATTTTGATTGAAATTGCAACTTGGCCTCTTATAGCCGTATTTACCTTATTTTCGGAATCTTTATTTTTATTCAATCTATTCAATTAATTTTACTTAATCAATTAAAAGCTTAAAATTAATCGGTCCTGAATAATCGGTCTAGGGTACTAGAATTAATTATTCCGTTGTTTATAACAGAGTGAGAAAAAGAGTTCTATTTTCTCTGATTCTTGTTTATACTTTTTTCTTCGAATTTCACGACTTTTACTTCAATTTTTTTTCTTAATTTCCTCTTCTTCTCTATTTTTTTAACGGCCTATATATCTCTCTGTCGATTTCTGCTTTCTTTCTTCTATCAATTTCTTGAAACTTTTTTTGTTTCTCCTCGGGTTTTTCATTAAGTGGAGGTTGCAGCAACTATGCCCACTTTGAACAAGTGTGTACTAGCAAGTCCTCGCTTACAATTGTAAGGGGCAATCTCGGCAATTCACAATCAATCTTGGGTCCATTTTCTGAAAATAAATATTTCTCTGTTTTGTCTTGTTTTTTATAAATGTATGTGTTTGTGTCAATTTTGTCATTATCAGTGGTGTAAAAGACAAATCATTCACATGTATGCCATTTCAAAGAAAAACCCGCATTCAGATCTATTTTTTACTTATATATTTTTTATTGTCTTTAACATTCCGATTACATAATGATTTTCCTTTTTTATTCTTTATTTCATAAATTGTCAGTGAAATTTTTGCCTTTATAAAGAAGGGTCCTTCGAAATTTTGGTTCGACTTTTCAGCTACTCCTTCGCCCTTGTTTTATCATGTTTTATTGCTTTTTAGAATTTGTTCGCCAATTTCGAAACTTATCTGCCTACGTCTAAAATTATAATACCTAGATTGTGTTTCATTTGCTGTATCTAAATTTTTAATTGCTTTTTCCCTAATTAGTTTTAATTTTTGCATTCTATCCGCCCATTTTTCGGATTCTTGATATTCGATTTCGCTTTTATTATCTAAATCTTTATTTAACACTTGTATTGGTTGGAGTTCTCTACATAAATTTAAAAAAGCTGGTGTAAATCCTGTTGACGAATGTTTACTTGTATTTAATGCAAAGTGTAGGTTATATAAATTTTCATCCCATGATTTATTATATTTAGGAGTTTTTGAGTGTCTAGTACCAAATGTTTTAGTTAGATTGATTACTGATTTATTTACGTATTTTTTACCGTTATCTGTAAATAAAATTCTACGTGTTCCCCATTTTGCACCTATTCGTTCGTGAAATTCTTTTTCAACTGCTAAAGCTAATTTATTTTTAACTGGTATTATCTCCATCAATTTAGTAAATATATCAACAAAAACTAGAATGTATTGATTTCTCGACTTTGACATTGGCAGTGGACTCATCATATCTGATGTTCCACGGTTCTTCAATTATCCTTTTCCCTATAAAAACTATTTGATTATTTACTTTCGGTTTTATTCTCTGGCAAATCACACATTCTTTTAAGTATTTTAATGTTTCAGAATACATTCCGGGCCAAAAATAACTTTCTGAAATTTTTGCATAAGTTTTTTCCATGCCTAAAAGTGTCCTGCTTGTTTATTATCCCGATTTTCAATTTAAAATTGTTCTCTCAATTCTTTTGGTATTGTTAGTTTCCACGGGTTGCTATCTAAATTTAAGCTTGATTTTAAAGGGTCGGGTCTATAAAAATATAGTTGATCATCGCGTATTCTCCAATTTTGATTTTCTTCTGGCTTATTTTTAACACGCATCATTTTAGTTTTGTACCAACTATCCTCAACTTATTTAAAATCTTTTTCTTTCGTTTCTATTATGCTGCCTAAAATATTTGAAATTTTTTTTTATTTTCATTCGACCTTGGTAACGCATCTAGGACATGATTTAAACTTCCTTTCCTATATACAATTCATAATCACACTCTAGTAATTCTAAAGCACATCTTGCTAATCTGCCGGTTGGAGTTTTTAAATTATGAAGCCATTTCAAGGAAATATGATCTGTAATGACTTTAAATGAGTATCCTTCTAGGTATGGTCAAAACTTTCTTATCGCCCAGAATACTACTTAACATTCTTTTCCTGAAGCAGAATATTAATGTTCTGATCCACTCAGACCTTTACTTGCAACAGCTATTACATAATTTTCGCGTTTATTGTTTGTGTTAAAACAGCTCCTAAACCTATATCACTAGCATGGGTTTAATAGTTATAAATGCCTGTTCCTGTTGTCCATTCCCACTTTACTTCCTTTATGAATATTTTTTGTAGTGTTCCTATTATTTCTGGAAACTTCGGAATAAATTTCCTGTAACATGAAGCCATTTCTATTAATCTCTGAATTTTTAAACCTTTTTTGGCCTTGGAAAATTTAAAGCAGGTTCGATTTTTTTTTATCTACCTGCAACCCATTTCGTTTATTTGAAACCTAAATATTTTATTTCGGAACATCCAAATTCGCATTTCTCCAAACCTATAGTTATACGTGCATTTTTAATTATATTTAAAACTATTTCTAAACATTTTAAATGTTCTTCGAAATGCTGAACGAAGTTCTATTTTTGACATATATTTTTCTGACCTTAAAGGATCAAATATTTCCGACATTAATAGCATTGGGTATAAATCTTTTTTAGTTGTTTTATTAACTTTCCTAAGGTCTAAACAAAATCTGTATTTCCCATTAGGTTTTTTAATCATAACTGTCGGATTAGACCAATCTCTAATTGCACTTGTTGTGCTTCATTTAATTCTACTACGCCTTCCGAAATTTCCTCACAAAATTCTAAGTTTTTCTTCCTTTCTATTTTTCTACTATCGAGTCATTTTTCCCCTCTGTTTTATCGATGAACGTCTTCAATTTTCTATCATTTTTCTCTTCATCGCATTCCAATGTCCTTTTAAATTATGTTTCTATTCTCCTATCTTTATTTTTCGTATGTATATTCGTTTTTTTTTGTGTTCCTATCCATATTTGTTTTCTTTTCTCTCTATTTTGACTAGTCTGCTTATCTAATCTACTGACGCCCACCCTGGCTCGTATCAGTGCCTTGTAGGGTTTACGGTGTGGGGCCCCAAGCCCCCGTACACTCTGTGCCGGCTGGGGTGCTGGCGGGATCGAGTCTAGTGTATCACCTGTAAGGAGGGTCTGGCGTGGGGTGTATGGCTACACGGGAGAAGAGACTTCGCACGGTAGCAATTCTGTCTCTTTCTCTCACATAATGTTTCTCAGGCTGATCTTCGTTGCAAATTTTAATTTAATTTCCTCTCTCTTCCTATACTTATTTTCCTCGGTACCTTTTATTACCAGTTCCTGCATTTTAATTATATTCGCTTCTATCGCATACTTAATATTTGGTAATTCTGGTAACCACCAAATCTGTGTCTCATAATCCATTTTTAAACCTAATCTTTCTATTAATCGGTTCCTATTATTCCTATCGATCTAAAATAAGGTACCAGTCTGAATGAGAAGTATTTTTCCATATGACCTACTTTGCTAAGAATTAAAACTTGTCCTGTAATTTTCCATTTTTGTCCGTTTGCTACCTTCAATGTATTGTTTTTCGGTTTTTTTAATTTCATAATCTAACTCTTTAATTGTTTTTATGAATTATTCATCTATGTATGAGTGAGTTGCACCGGTATCAATGAACACATTAAATTTATGATTTTAAAAATCTATCATAAGGTGAAATCTTGTTTCGTCCGATTCGTTTTTGTCTATTTCAAGTAATTCTGAGGATCTTTGGTTTCGTTGATTATTATTTGTCTTTAATAACTACCGTTTGCGTTTCTCTGATCTATACTATACCAATAGTCACGTCGAAAACGGCCTATTTTCCCGCAATTTGAACAAGTAATTGGTTCTCGCGATTTGTGATTAAAATTTCGGTTTCCTAAGTTTGGATCCACAAAATCCTGTCGATTTGGATTTGTTTCAACTTTTTTATTATCCCTACTGTTTTCGCGATTTGATTTTTTATTCTGTCCTTTATTTTCTTTATTGTCTTCTGACTTATGTTATTCTCTTCCACGCTGCACAAAAGCGCTGGTATTTGGCAAGACTTATTTGTTTGTTGTGCCCGTGTGTTTCCTAAAAACTGACTAATGGCATTAAATAATTGACCAGCTAAGTTCTGATTTCTGAAACTATTATTATTATTATTATTATTCGTAAATCATGTTAATTTCCTTGGTACCTATGATTATTTGTAAAACTTAAATTATTATTTTGATATCTTGAATTAAAAAACTTTTGATTTTCATTTGGAAATCTTGGTTGGAATTGTCTATTTTGTTGATTTTGATACCCAGGTCTGAATTTTCTTCGTTGATTTTAATCATAATTTTCTTCGTGATGTCTATTCTGATTCTCATTTTCAATATTATTTTGGCTCTAATCATTTTCTGTATCCTTTTCGTTTGATCAATTTTACCATTATCTTTATCTAAAATGTTTAGTTGTTGACCTCTAATTTTATATTTTGCCCATTCTGTTTCGCATTCTTGCCCTAAAATTTGTAATTTTGCCAATTATCTCGATTAACCTGGTACCAATTTAATGCTTCATCTTCAAAAACCGCGTCTAAATTTTCTAAAATGTCGACCTCGTTAATTTGTTAACCACTCTTAACCCTAATTAAACCATTCAAGAAATAACTCGGATTATTTCAATATTATTCTTAAATTTAATGGGCCAATTTGACATTATTTGAAAGGGTGTCTGAATCAATCCGAAAGGAAACAGAGTTGCTGGAATTTCTTGCGAATTATGTTATATTATTTCCTCTCTTTCTCCATCGGTGTCTCTACTTCTATCCATTCCACCTTCCAACCGCTGTTTCTATTATTTGTTATTCTTTCTCTTGCATCAGTTAACGCGTGTTTTTGCTCGTTAAATTCTAAATTTCCTTCTTCGAAATGAACCGTATTTTGTATATTTCGAGACTTATTACTTTGATTGAATAAATTTTTCGTTGTATTTAAAATTCTATCCATATTATCATTTAAATTTTTAATTTCTTCTGAAATTTCTTTTATTTTAATTTTATCTCTTTTATTCTCCTCAAAATTAATTAATTCTTGTGCACCACTCCAAAATTCATTATTACTCTCTTTCCTGCTTTTCTATCTCTATTCGTAGTCTTTCGCGGCCTAATCTGGTTTTTTTCTGTTCTTTCTCTATCTATTCCTTCTTTCTCCTTTCTAAGTGTTTTTTCTCGTTCTAACCGACTCGATTCTAATCGTTCTCTGTTTCTTTCTAATCTTTAAGTTCATTTCTCTTGTTTTCAATTTCTCTGTCTATTCTATTCGTTTCTAATTCATTATTTCCTAAATTGCTACTATTTTCATCTTCTATTCTCTAATTACCTGACGCGATCTCGGTATTTGGGGACAGTACTCTAATTTCGCGTCTATGTGGGGTACGGTTTTGCCTGTTTGATTTTGGGATACTTTCTGTGTTTGTGTGTATTATCGTTCTTGGGATTGTGGTGGAAAAGCATGGGGTTGTTACTTTTATTCTTACGTTTTTATTTTTCAAAATTAATTTGCATTTAAACTTATCCCTACTTGTCATTTTTTAAACCCCTTGTCTGTGCAATCGGTCCGCATGTAGTACATACAAGGCATTTATTTTCGGGGTAATTTTTATTTTATCAAAGGTGGCAGAGCTTGCGAACACGTGAAGTATACCAACTATTTTAACGGACATATAGAACAGTCTACCCACACTTTTTCGGCCTAAATCACATATCTTCCCGCACTTTTTTCTAAAATATCAATGAAAAATTCTGAAACAACAATTTCAACAAAAATTCTTTAAAGAACAATTTTTTCCTAACCATCGCCAAAATTTAAATATTTTACATCTGATAATTCCTATCATTCCATTCTCGACTTGGAATTTTGGAGAGATTGTGGGTTTTTAAGGAGGGTACCAAATTTCTGAGGGATTTCGCAAATTAAGGGGAAACGAAGAATGTGGAGAGTCGAGAACTGGGTGAAGTCAATGAGGAGTAAACGACTGAAATCAAAGGTTTATTCAAGAACTTAGAATTACGCTCAAAGAGCCAACACCTTCTATGCCCGAGCCGGGCGGCGAATCCAAGATCGGGGAAGCGGTTGTTGGAAGAACCTGGGCGGCGCACAGTGATAAATATAGAAAACAATTCGAGCCACGCGAGGATTTTAATCGAATGATAACATTTTTTTTAATTCTTCTCTAAAAATGTTAGATTTTATATTTCCAGTGAGAGAATTTTTATAACTACCCATATACTTTTTTAAATTAACCATGAAACGGCTTAATTATTAAAAATACCGACATGTGGAGTCATTCTGATGATGGATTCGTATTCAGCGATCAAAAAAACATACAGTACACCTAGTCATCTTTATGTAGACTCCCGAAAATATTTTTTAGTCCTGCGTGATTTTCGAACAATTTCCAGTGATGTTGAGGCAAGCAATTTCATGGTTAATTAAAAAAACTATATGGGTAGTTATAAAAATTCTCTCACTTGAAATATTAAATATAATATTTCGAGAGAAGAATTAACAAAAATTTATGATTCCATTAAAATCCTCGCGTGGCTCGAATTGTTTCCTATATTTATCACTGGGCGAAGCCAAGGTTCCGGAACAGTTGGTGGTAGTTCAGCAAGAGGACTGAGATCCTGTACATGATCCGGGAGGATCGCGTGGCCTCGTTGTGGGTTGGCGGCGTCGGAAAACGAAGGGGTTGCGGAGTGGTGAAAAGGTATCGACTATTAGCACATGTAGTGAGCAGAAAACTGTGTTCTTGGTGCCCAGGTTTTGGGTTTTAGGGCTAGGAAGTGATGTTCTCCCCACTTTTAGTCCTGGGTTCGCAGGGTCGTTTCATTGTGGGGTGATTATAACTTTGTTATAAAAATAACCCAATTAGCTTTTTTAATGCCTGTCTTGAAAAATCCATGAACTAGTGAAAGCCACATGAGCCTAATTCCAGCAGTTGGGGTGTATCGAGATTAGGTCGTAGATCCGAGTTGGACAGGCGCATAAATCTAAATTGAAGTTAGGACCGTCCATCGACATCTGGAAGATTCTCTGTGTATCAATTCCATTTAGTGCCGTTTTAAGGCCTTCGCGCAGTAAGACCCATAGACTCGAAAGAAAATGACCCATTACATAACGTACACCGAGCAAAATACGTTTGCTTTTAAAAATTGGATTGAAATTACTTCAGACGCTTCGACGACACAAGTTGGTCGCCTCTTCAGCTATTTATTCTCGAAAATATGTACAATTATGGATGATAGATAACCGTTTATTTTTTGGCCTGCTGGCCTTAAAAAATTGACTTGCTTACTTGACTGGCATTGTCAGCCTCTGCCCCGCGGCTAACACCTAATACTTATCTACTATTTACAATATTTACAGTTTTCTTACACCTATTTCCTCTCCTATTTACAATATTTCCTTCTCCATCTTATCCAACACTCCCTTCACCCATGCTACTGCCCTTTGCCCCCCCCCCCCCTTTCATGCAACAGTACCTCCATTTATAAAAATATCTTTTGTTTAATTATTTTTTAAATTCTAATTGGTAAATAATTCTTAGATATAATTTTTAATTTCTTTGGTATTAGTGAATAATTATTACAAATTAATTACAAAAAATTAACTTTAATTGTTTATTACGGCAATTTAGTTATAATTAAATGTGTTTGTATCGTACTTGTTGTACAATTCGATTAGTATTAAAATAAATAATTTTTTATAATTAACCAAGGATCTTTGTAATAATAACAATTGTGATGTTAACTATCTCTACGCGGATGATTAAGATTTCAAAATTATATTTCCCAGATGTCTAAAAAAATTTCAAAATAAATAACTTAAAAGTGGCCACGAATAGTGTGCCAAAATGTTTGAAGCCATTATAATTTAATTGTAATTATTTTAACTGGACCTTGGAGTATAATTTCCACTAATAATCCTAAGCGATTAAGGGCATGTGATACTTCGTCGTGTGGTCAAATCGGGTACAGTTCCGACGGCTTTTTTCCACAAAAATGAAAATTTTTAAAAACTGAATTTGGAGATGCTATAAAATATCATAACGGACGTCCTCGGACTTTTTTTTCAGGGATAATAACAAAAAAATATTATTGTGCTATTTACCAAATTTTATGCATGTGTATTATTTTGTGGTTAGGGTGATTTTTACCTCTCTGTCATTCCGATAATGTAGAACTCTATCGTACCGATTCTGTCGGTAAGCACTCTAGAATGATTATGGTGCAATAAACTATCTTACCAGCCTAGCTGGTAATGTAGATAAATTTTGAAATTTTCGGCGTAGAGGGCGTACGAAACAGCATGAAACTTTGAAACTAATGTTCAATTTTTCGCCACTGGGAAATTATTTATGAAATAAACTTTTTTGATTGCCTGCAAACAAGGTTAGTTCCGAGAGATTAGTTACTATGTTTATTTGCAAGTCCAAAGTTTTCGGCCAAAAATATTGTGTAGTTTGGAAGTAACGCACAGGAGAATTGTAACATACATAACCTCCAAATATACACACGTTGTTAGCAATTCACTATCATTTCCCAAATTTTTAAGACAAGATATTGATTATTCTGGAAAAAAAGCCGTCGGACCCTAAAATTGGTAAAATCGATAATTTTCTAAGTATCACATGCCCTTAACGCAATAAAGTAGTTCTACAAGAATAAGAAAATTCAAGAATTATGAAAGGATTGAAATTAAAAAGGTTTTGCTCAACAAAGTAGAATTTCATAATAATTAATGATTAATTAATATTTCGATTAAAATACAATTGCTATATTGATGCAAGTACATACATAAGTATAATGACAAACCATTACTGACACTCGCCACTCATGACTTCGAAATTTTAAGTTTATTTTTATAACTTTTATCACGAGAATACAAAATAGTTTTATTGATGATAAAAAAAAATTCCACTTGTATCAACATATTTTGAATTTTTATCACACGAACTTCGTTTTGCATTAAATAGCGTTGGATCCTGCTTAACAGTGATATTAGTAGTAACACAATGAACACATAATTATAACACTAACATAACATACATATTGAAAAATACAAAATCAAAACCTTACCAAACTATAAATGAAATATCCGAAGATCCGAATTATCAAACCGACACTAGGAGGACGCGCACATTCCATTCTATCATTTTTGTAAACTATAAAGTTCTCTTCATTAAATTGAATCATATGGGCGAGCCACGAGTCGATGATTTCGATACACTGCTATACACTAAGCTTACTTACCTATTTTTCGCACGACTTTTGAATTTCAGCATCCATTTATATGATTTTAAACAGTAAACATTCAAATTTATTTGTCTTGTTATCACGATTAATAGAACAAATCATATTTTCGGAAATTTTAAATGTGATTCCCGGCTGAAATTTATATTCCCGGTTAATTCCCGATTTTATTTTAATTCCTGGCTGATTCCCGGTTAGTAGACACTCTGCAATTGAAATTCTCAGTGAAGGGCGGAGTTCTTAGTATATCTAGGAGTTTTTGTGATACGCCTGAGAAAATTACTTTGTATGATCTGAATGTGATTAATGTTGCTTTTTCATGTTCCTACCAAAATTATGCATGCATAAGTTATAATTGGTTGGATAAACATTTTATAAATTAGGATTCCATATTCAGGTTTTAGGCTAGAATGTCTGTTAATAATAGGATTTTATCGCGAGATAACCCCAAGAGCGTTCCCTTTAGTTTCCTGAATATGTTGTTTTCAGTTAAGACGCTTGTTTAGTTTACCTTCGAGGTACTATTTTACGGAGGTTTTCCATTATATTGGTTTATTAAATATTTTAGGCGGATCTATTTTAGCTAGCCTTCTGACTGAGAAAAAAATTGATTCAGACTTTGATTTTTGGAACTGACCAGGATGAAATGAATAACGCAGTGTCATCTGCATATAATGCGATTGAAACTTCGGGGATGTCAGGGATGTTCTTTACGTAAATAATGAAGAATACTGGTCTTAGAATGTTACTTTGTGACACACCTGTTAGAATGGGTTTCTTTTTTGAAAGTGTCTGGTCCATTTTGACTAAAAATTTTTTCTTGGAAAGATAGGAGTGTATAAAATGAATAAGCATTCTTGGAAATTTTGTAATTTAATAGTTTTCTGAGCAGTCCTACATGCCAGACACTATCAAAAGCCTGTTCTACATCGAGGAAAATAGCTCCAGTACATTTTCTTCTATTGAAATTTAGGCTAATGGCTTCGGTGAGCTTGAGCATTATGTGCTGGGTAGAGTGATCTTTTCTAAACCCGTATTTTACTGTTTAAAGATGCTGTTTTCCTCGAGGTGATGGTTTACGCGAGTATTATTTTTTCAAACATTTTGCTCCTTGTATTATTAAAACTAACGTGTCTATGCTTGATTAGATTATATGGATTCTTGACTTTTTTCTGAAAAACAAAAATGTGAGAGTTTCCAAGATTCAGAAACGTAGCTTAGTTGAATACAGGCATTGAAGAGAAGAGCAAGGATAGTTAGGCATGAGATAGGAAGCCATTCGAAAACTAAATTTGTAATTAAACCAGGGCCGTGAGCTTTGATATTTTTGTATTTTTTATTTGTTAGTTAATTCCTTATGGGTAATCTTCTTGAAGTTATCAGTGCTTGGAATTTTAAGAAAAATGAAAACCATTTTTTGGCATTCAGATATGTGTTGCGGGTCAGATGGATCGCCATGTGGAGCGGAATTACTTTCATAATTTGCTGCCAAGATTTGCTTTGTCGGTAGGAGAGAGCGCAAAAGTTTGATCGTAGTTTACGAGGGGTGAAATATTTGTTCGCGGCTTCGTTAGGGCTTTAGTCATACGATATATAGTTATTTTTAATTTGAAGTATACGAACTTCTGTATTACAATTTTTACATCTGTGCTCCTGAAATTTAATTCCTATGATTTTACGCAGGTGATTGTGTTTTTGAGGACGCAGCTTTTAGTTTTTCGATGGGTGTGGCTGAGTTTATTACGGGTATCGATAAGGTCTTTAATCTCAGGGATAGAGGTTGGTCCTATTTGTTAACGGTAGATGCAGGGACCGAAGCAATTGTTATACTAGAGGTGAGATTAGTTACGGCTTCGTCGACGTAAGTAGAGTTTGTAAGCATGGGTTTAAAAGTAACTTGAGTTTCTAGAGTGGAATTGAATTATTTTCTAGTTCGCTTTTGCGAAGTTAAATCGAGGTGTGATCAGGGCCTTTTCACAATGAGTGTAAATACTCAAGAGAACTGGTCAATGGTCTGAGTCCAGCTCATATATAATAAAAAAATCGTGGTTGTAAAAGTTATTTTTTGAAATTGCAAAGTCGATAAGGTCAGATTTATGTTTTTTTATTGTGGAGGAAAATGTATGAGATTCTGGTACTGAAACGCAGATTCCTGTCATTTATGAATGTAAATAAATGTTTTCCGATTTTGTTGGTTATTCTGCTATGACAGGCTCAATGTTTGGCGTTTAAATCACCTGCAGCAATTACCAAGAGAGAAAGTTTAAATATTTTTTTGTAATCACTTTTTACAAATTCTTGTGAGGGAGACTGGTAGAGCCAGACGATGAAATATGACTTCCCGTGTATTTTTATTTGTACAGCAGTAACTTTAAATGTTTTTAATTCAGGGATTATTAATTCGCGGTGGTTTCGCGAAGCAGGCAGATATAATGATGTTATTTTGGTAAATGTAGGTGACGCATTCGAGTCTGTTCTTTATCATACTCTGAGAGTTTCAGAAAAGGCTTTTTCGAATTCTGTTATTAAATGCAGATATTTTCAATAGCAAATGATAGAATGCTATTTATAATCTCGGCAGTTGAAACAATAGTTTCGGCCATGTTCACCCCCCCCCCCCTTGTGTCATCGGCTAAGGTTGTCACTCCTTTTATAAAGTTGATAAGTTGACTTTAATTCTTTATGGGGTTGCATTTTGAGTAAATGCAACTTCTGGTATTGGTTTCATTTGTGGGCCCTGACTTTTAAAAAGTGTAGGCCTTGTAATTTGAGGGTTGTTTTGTCGTTTTGTTAATGGCTGTTTAATTTGGGGATTAGTTGCGCATATTTTAGGTTTAGATGCTCCTGAGGTTACTATAGTGCTGTAAAGCGGAGTTGTTCTGCGGTGGCTTGTGTCTGGCGGAAGGTGAAATTCCTTTAGGAGTACCTTCGTTTGGTGTAACCTGAGATACGGATAGATTGCTGTAAGGTGTTTTCTTAAGGATTTTAAAAATTTTAGTATCTATGATTAATTTTTTAGAGGCTTTTATCCCAAATTTAGGAAAATGCTTATTTACTCCGTTTCTGAAGAATAATCAATAAGACTATGCCATTTATTGATGATTTTATCATTATTTCTAATAAAAACTCTATTGATCGTATTTTTATTATCTCTTGTTGCTAAATTATAAATAGAAAAAAATTTTTTTGCCCTGCAATAAAATTCAAAGTTTAAGTTTTCAAAACTAAAAATGTTGTTATTAAAAGTATTTAAGACTAAATTGCAAATTAAACCAATCGAAGTGGAAGTTTTCTGATCACTGAGCGTTCTAAATATTTAATTAAAACATTTAAAACAGGGATTTCGAGTTCAAACGTTCAGTAATGTGTGTAAAAATTACCAGCCTTCTACAGACTTTTTATAAATAAAGCATTTACAGTTGTACAATATGGGTTCAGAAGCCTTTAACTTTAACGACTTAAAATATAAGGTGAAAATGGAGGTCAGACTTTGGTGCGTAGAAGAAAACTTTTCCTACTAAAAGTTTTTGATAGTCTCTGGTCCTGTAGCGAAAAAGTTATTCGTTCCCCTAAGTGTTTCTTTCACCTCTGCAGTAGAGATTGATGCACATTTCTCCACGGATCTGCTGTCCCAACTAAGAACATGGTAAGTCGCATTTGCCATAAGGGTCAGCCTAGCGTTTCACACGGATTACTCACACAGAGTTAACCCATTTTTTGAGGAACGTGACATCAGGGAAATTTAACCGCCTAGGATCCGAATCGCCACCCTTACTCCCTTCGAACACTTTACCAGGTCCCCTGGAATTTCTGAGAATGTGATTTTTGAATGAAAGCAGCCTATTGAACGGAAACCAGGCTCACTATTTTTGCACTCTATCTATTAGAAATACCTTACTAGATTAGATTAGATTCTTGGTTTTTATTCAGAAATCTCGTAGTAATTCAATTATAAAAAACCTATAATTAATTCTTCTTTTGTTAGAAACAGATAAAATCACCAGAATTATTATATATTAAGAAGATATTGAGAAGTTTTGAAAAGATTTAAAATTAATTCAACAATTGGAATTATTTCAAATACGATGCAAATAGCGACGACATAGTGTGCAGTTTTTTCATATTTTCATAGATTTCGAACCAAAAATTTAAAGCTTTTCAGAAATTGTGCAAGGCTTCAAAAGAGTACAAACTTTTTTTATGAATCTCAGTGTAATTAAAAAATATTTCTTGCTTATTTAGAAGAATTATTATTTTAAGAGAACGTTTAAAAAGATTTATAAACATTCCCATAATAGGCAAAGAGATTATGGAAGGTTTTAAGGAGATTATTTTTAATTTTGCAGGATTTTCATAATTTTAAAAGATATTTCGACGTTCTGAAAACATTTCACACATACTTTTTCTTTAATAGAAATAATCAGCGATAGTTGCGCAAGAGCATGCATGGATTAGATTTTGGAATTTTTATTATTTTCAGTTTATTACATAAGCAAACAAATAGACAAAATGAGTCATTTTTCACTTATTATTTTGTATCTGTAAATAAATAATTCAATTAATTTCGTTCTTTATGAAAATATATGTCAAAGCATCTTAGCAAAATTTATAGACAGAAATTATTCGTTTTTGTTACTGACCGTCCTTAAAATGTAGAAGTGGTGATGTTTAAAGACAAGCAATTGTCATTCGATATTATTCGTTTATTTTATAAACAAATTATATGGACAAATGCATATTTTGGACATTTATGGCCAGAAAGTCATTGTTTTTCTTTCTTGTCACGTTCACATTGTATTATTGGAGATTTTTAGTAATAAAGGCTTATAAATCGATCATTTTTGTTTATTTTGTAAACAAATTTTATAAACAAATGAATAGTTTGGCCATTTATAAAAAGAAAGTATCGTTTTTTCATCCCGATCATTTTTAAAATATATAGGTGCTGATGTTTAATCATAAAGACTTGTGATTCGATATTATTTGTTAATTTCATAAACCAATTAGAGAAACAAATGCATTGTTTGGACATTTATGGGCAGAAATTCATCGTTTTTCTCTCTTATCGCCTTCAAACTATATCAGTGGTGATGCGACGCTATCATATTTATTTATAATATTTGTTTATAAAATTAACAAATAATATCGAATAACAAGTCTTTATCACTAAACTTCACCACTTATATATTTAAAGATTATCGCGAAGAAAAAACGATACTTTCTTTCTATAAATGGCCAAACTATGCATTTTTTAATAAAATTTGTTTATAAAATAAACAAATAAGTGGGACGATGGTCGTGGCGGCTAAAGCGTAGGCTTTGGACCCACTCATTCGGCATGCGGGTTTGATTCCCGTCTCGCACTCTGGAAGAGTCTCGGTGGCCCATGCGGTGAACACTATCCTAAATGATAGGATTGTTCGGGCAATTGAACCTGTGTGGCAAGAAATGTATTAACGAGACTGAAAGAAAGGTGTAGCGGGATTTCGGGAGAACCTGCTCATCGATAGATGTGTCTGCAATGATGCAGCATTCTACCATCGTGACCTATTGATGGCCTGGATTGATTATTGGAAAGCTTTCGATTCGATCTCCCATAGACTTATCATCTATCTTTTGGGAAGCTTAAGGGTTCATCCGAAAATCGTAACGTGCATAGAGAGATTGATGCCGCTTCAGAAAACCAGATTTACTATCTCATCTGGAAAAAAAACGTGTGACAGCTAACAATGTCACCTTTCCGAGAGATATCTTTCAGGGCGACACCATGAGCCGACTCCTCTTTTGCCTTACATTATTACCACTATCTCTAGCACTTCGCCATTTCTACAGGTACTTGTGCGGCAAACCTGCAGATCGAAAGTACAAGGTCACTCATGTATTTTACATGGACGATCTTAAGATCTATGCTACAAACAAAGAGCAATTACATCTAACTCTAGGGTTTGTCGAACGATATACTAAGGAAATTGGAATGGAATTAGGGTTAGCCAAATGTGCCAAGGTTTATTTGAAGCGAGGAACACTTAATGGCATCCCTGAAGATCCTCAGCTCGTTCATAGAAGCGTTATACAACACCTTTGCGCTGGAGAGACTTATACATACCTGGGCGTGACACAGAGCCGCATTCAGGTTGTGACAAGAAAGGTTATGCACATGAACAAAAACATGCATCTTAAGTCTTCTGTTCCGTGACTATACATCTCACGCCGTCAAGGTGGTCGCGGAATATTGAGTCATAAATGTCTTTACAACAGGATTATTTTGGCTACAACACATAGAGTCGCAAATGGAAGGCACCCTCAAATTAGTCAGGAATAACGAAGAAGTGGGCAAAGGAGCTTTTCTGTACAAAGCAGCGGAGGAGGCTGCTGAAACTCTCGGAATTAACTTCAGTATTAGGGGTGAGCAAAATGCATCAAATCTTATCTATCTCGAGTACTCACTCCTGAAAGCCCGAATTAAGAAAGCACAAGAGAAAAACTTTCGTGAACAGCTCATCGATAAGAGGATGCACGGTATCTTCCAAAGAAATGTAGTGGACATTGAACATGTGCTCCTGGCGGGAATTTTCCCTAGCTGGGCATGCCTAGACTAGATGATACTTAACCAAAAATATAAACAATAAAAAGCTAACCGATAAGTTAGCGCTAGAATGTTTTAGCTCGCGGAATTAAGCAAGATGAAGCTAAAGTTGGCCAAAACTAAAAGATGCTCGCTTCATCAAATCATGCTCGCGCGGGCAAAGAATTCAGGTGCCACTTCACGTTTACAACATAAACGCGATAAGTGGCAACTTGATGCTTTGCTCGCCCGAGATAGAACTTTCGTGATTTCATGGAGCAAGCGAGCACCTTTTAGTTGTCGCCAACTTCTAGCTTCATCTTGCTTAATTCTGTCAGAAATACTTTCTAGCGTTAACTTCTCGGTTAGCTTTTTACTGTTTATATTTTTGGTTAAGTAATGTAAAGTCGTGTCGCGTGCGTTGGCATCCTACCGTTAGGATGCCTCGAAATATCTAACTTCTAAATTTTTAAGGACATTTCGATGACCACAATTTTTATTGTTAAAAACAATTGTTAATTTCGATTTTCATCACGATGCGTACTTATAAATAAAATTCCGCTTTTTTCACGAATTAAAAAATTTTTTATGTAGAAATGTCCTCTTGCTGTAGTTCAATAAAATGTAATAATTGTGTAAACAAACTTGCTTGTCAAACACATTAATTGGCTACTTTTTAGCATTAAAACTTTTGTTAACCCTTAAAGGTCCCCTTACTTTGGTATATCGTTGATATCGTTAATATTTTGGCATAAAATGTTGTTTGGCATTCCCTTAAGTGTCTTGCTTTAAGATGATTTTGTTTGTTAAATGATTTTTTAATTTTAAGACATTGAAAAAAAATAATTAAAAACTGAAGAAGAACGAACTTCGTAAATTTCAATATAAAGCGTCAGGGCACTAACGACCCCATGGGGACCTTTAAGGGTTAACATAATAATTTGAAACTAGCAAATTAAAAGTTTTTCTTCATACATTTCGATAACAATCCACTATTGTTATTGTTATTAATAATGTAATCAAATATGGCATTTAAAATCAGTGTTAATTGTTTCTAGGAATGCTCACTTATATTGGTGAGCAAATATACAAAATTATTTATTTGTTAAAAATAAGTGAATGAACAAAAATGCTTAAGTGTCCAAAAATATTATTATATTGGTATTTGAAAGAAAAAGTTAGGAAATAATACGCAACATTATCCTAAATGATGAAAAAATAGAATAAGTTGCTAAACACGTATATCTTGGCAGTTATCGGTAGAGCAGGACCCATTATACAGTCTGTCAAGTTAAAGCGTGGGTGGCTTTACTCGCAGTCGGTAAGGTGTATCGACATGATTTTGGTGTCAAAATATTAAGAAGAGCTCCCT
>NC_046661.1:61690725-61705814 GCF_010883055.1 Belonocnema kinseyi
AAAGAGGGAGCTCTTCTTAATATTTTGACACCAAAATCATGTCGATACACCTTACTGACTGCGAGTAAAGCCACCCACGCTTTAACTTGACAGACTGTAAGAAGTAAAAATATATCAAGTAAAGCTAAAGGGCAATACATAACCGCGGAATACAGACCGCGGAAAGAATGGTTAGAATGTGTGAATGAGACCCTAATTCGAAGAGAAATAAGAAGTCAATGCACTGGCATGAAGGAAGCTGAAGAGGCATGCTAGGACAGGAAAGGATGACGAATAATAGTGCAAAAGAAATGAATGAATAAGAGACTCGGAGTGAATGACGCCTGAAACAAAAGATCTTGGATACCAACGGGCCCGTGTGGGGAGCTTCACATGATAACTTAATGATGCTCCTTGGGGTGATCCCCAGAGATATGGATGAGCAACCTGGGTCGAAACCGGGTGTGCTAAACGAACGTCTTGTTAAAATAAGCAACACGGAGATTCTAGATAAATCTAAAACATCTGCACCCCTCCCACACATTACTCCCTTCTTCACGGAGTGACTCATCCTTACCCTGAAAGGGATATGGATTAATAGTATAATAATTATATTTAATATTAGCTACTTTTTTGATATTATTATCAAGTTTAATATTTTTAACATGCATGAGAGATTACAAATAGATTGAACAAAATAAGAAACTTGGATTTTCAAGAATGCCTATTTATCACTTTCTTCATTAAAAATAAAAATATAAAAAATTCCTCTTTAAAAGTCACCCACCATAAAGTTTTTCTAAATTCAGTATAGAACCAACACAAAAAAGAAGCATCGTTAAGCTTCTAATTCTCCTAATCCGTCCCTTAAATGGTCTTTGCAGATCTAACCTAAGGCTCACGACCAACCAGGCTCAGATCACAGAACCAACGTTCTTAATTTTTCCAAGAAAACTTCTATTAGGTACCTTTCATTGAGGAGAGTATCCATCAAAACAAAAGAAATACCTAAAGGTCCCCATTCTGAGAAGATATATGAAATTCCCATCCAAGATAAAATAATTTAGCATAAGAAATGTATATTTAAATCAAATTAATGCCAAGCAACAAAATAGAAAAAGCAACAATTAAGTTATAGGAGTGGTATGTGGATAAAATTTGAAATTACAAGACACCTTCATTCACTGCAATTAATATATAACCATTTGGTGATAAGGCCATTGAGTTGTAGTTATATCTGCTTTCCACAGGAAGTGTCAATGATTTATTACTGCAACAAAATAAAAATTAAATTAATAACGACCGACAGGAAAGTTCTAAGGTATATGCCAAGATCCTGATTAATTATACGTACTTTTTCAGATCGTATACTGTGATGCGGTTGCCTACTGGACTGATAACTGTAGTTCCATCAGAAGAGAAGATTAAATTCCCTTTTTGGTAGACAGTGCCAAGTAAATTACTGAACTGTGAAAATAATAATGAATTGAGTTTAGGATATTTTTTATACCATCAACTGAGACTCCGGATTCAATAACCACGCATAAAATTTACTGGTCGGCTGCTGGCTGTTCGAGATAGCCCCTTACAGCTTAAGAATAATTTTCTCGACAATTCAACATTTCAGAAAACTTTATATCCTAATAAACATTTTTCCCGATGAAAATTAGGACTTACTCAAACTTCTCTCGATAATCTAAGCAATTGAAAATTGTCTAAGATTATTTTTATATGGCTTGACAAAAAGATGCATAATGAATAAAGAAGCGGTCTAAGGCAGACATTCAGAGAGTGGGGACAATCTCCGGAATCCATCCCATCAACATAAAACTTCATTTTCTCGCTCCGCGTTGAGCGAGTCGGATGAGCTTTTGAGTAACGCAGGCACAGAACGGAAAGATGTGTCGAAATGATGGGGCTGGATTTCTCGGGCCGTCCGGACGCGTCGAAATAGGCGATTCACGCCTCACTTTGAAGCTGAATAATAATTCCAGTTTTGCAGATGACAATGTTTTTTTTTAATATGAAGGAGCGATTTTAAAACTATCAATAACATCAAAAATCTGAAAATTGATTTTCGTAACCCAAAGGCCCCTCTCCCCAAGCCACGTCACATATTACAAGCAGCACCTCAACTTCAGACTATTCTGAAGGATAAATCTTTAAATTTTCATCTAAAAATATTCAGAACTTTATCTTTTAGAGCGAGTTGAAGTGAACATATTGAGTAGATTTTGTTTTCTGAAAAATCCAGTTTTTTGGATTTTTTTTCAGAAACGGTAAACGATATAACTTTTTTGCAAGAAGAAAAAAGATGCAACATGAAATTTTCTACAAAGTGATATGCTGAAAATTTTAATGTTCGGAAAATGATTTCCAAGCCATTAGGGGACAACTCAAACGGCCGGGAGCGGCCCATCAAATTTTATGAGTGGTTATTAAATGGGGATTTTCTATTGTAGTAGGGTTTTCCCAAAGCAGAGCTTCTTAGTCTTTTTATAGGCGTATTTTAAAAAGTATCGCACGTTTCTCGAAGGAGATCGTTTTCGTGACTTGAGCATTCGTGTTTTCGATTCGAGCTTCTTCGTTGGGCTCACTTACCACTAGCCCTAAAAAAATGTTACGAAAAGACCTAACCCTCCCACTTGATACACAATATGCAACTTAACATTTACAAAGGAGAAACTAACCAATCGCTTGTTTAAAGAAGTTAATACAGTGCTTAAACCCTCATGGTTTCAGCCAGGTGTCCGTCCGTCCATCCGTCGTACAAAAGAGCATAAGCATCAATGCAGAGATTAAATTTTTGTGCCGAATTTGTGAAAACTGGTGGTGATAAAGTGTTAAGGCTCGAGCTGTGTGAAGCAGCAATCTTCTTTCCCTGTTAGTTATTTTTAGGGCTACGTATCCTCGGTTTCTTATGTTAATTTCTTATGTTAGATATTGCTGATTACTGGTCAAATAATTTTCTGGAGAAATAAGAAAAAATCTCTCTTGGCCAGGATTTAAACCGGTTACGCCACTATTCACGAGTGGAGTGTCAACCAATTGCGCCACCGGAACTTCAGCTGATAGTTTCTCGTTCCTCCTAGATCCACAGGATGACGCTGGTCTGCATCTTTGTAATTTGCGAATTTTTAGTGATTAATTCTATTCTGAATGAATTCGCCGAGCATGAATATAATTTCATAGTTGATGTTATTTTATGTATATAGGATACAGGAGAAACGAGAAACTATCTGATCGAGCCTCGGGGCTCAATTAGTTAAGGCTCCACTCGTAAAAAATAGCGTTCCCAGTTCAAATTCGGGGAGAGGCAGACTTCTTCTCATTTCTCCAAACAATTATTTGGCCATTAATCGGTAAGATCTAACATCAGAAATTAATTAATTACCCTGGTCGAAAAAGTAACACCAATTATTTAATACCCAATAGCGCCACCACCGTTGCGCTTCTGATAGCACTCCCGCCTGGGACGCTAAAATGTAAATTGCTCAAAAAACCCATAAGACACATTTGTTGTATAGAATATCATGATCACGACGGGTAGTACGTCTTTATAGCCTCGCATGTTTACTAGACGTGTGCAAAAAGTAGTTCAATCAAATTTACAACCGACATTGGAAGAACTTCGAATGTCGAAAAACCGACATTCGATCAGTGCTACGGTCGGACCGCTTTTTCTCTCGATTAGATCGGCCCGTCGATCGAATGTCGATAAACCAATGATTAATGCACGGTACGTCAGATTTAGTTTCTTAATTAAAATTCGATTGTATGATTACATCGAAACTAGTAAGAATAACTCCTGGGATGTTGTTCATCTCCAGATTTGTAATATGTTTTTTACTTTCTTTATAGCCGATATTAGTATTTTTACTTATTACTCTAGCTTCATTTTTATTTTTTCCTTCAAATAAGAGTTCTTTTTAACTTTGTATTCTACATTTCTGGAATTTGGGTTGATAATTGTGGAATGAGAAATATCATTTATTCATTTAATAATTAAATTAAAATTTTTATTAATATTGTATACAAAATCCTGTTAAATAAAACAAGAATCGAACGACCAAATTTGGACCACAACGAATAAACAAAAACCAAAAATCCTATTGTAATCTGAAAAAAAAAAACAAAAAACAACTTAAATTTTCGGACAAAAATAAAAAAGAGGAAAGAAAAATGAGAAGGCAGCCTACCACATCCCCTTCCTTCGGTTTTTCTTTCTTTCGTCTTTTTTATTTTTATTATCATCAAATTATAATAAAATAAAAATAAAAAATATCAATAAATACATTTGCATTACCAACGTTTCGGTACTCGTACAGTCCCTTATCAAGGGAAGAAAAATTTAAGTGGTAGAAATTGACAGCACCCACGAACAGGTGCTCTCTCTTTGATACCTGAGAATCGAATGAGGGTCAGTAGGCCAATCTGTTGTAAACACAATATAAATATCTGTCACAATTACATCAGAAATAGAGAAATTAAAAGAAAAACAGATTTCATGAAACAGCCACGTTAAATGTAATTAATCATATATAAATTAATTTGAATTTAAATTAGTTTGCATATCAGTTATATTGATCGTAGAATTTCTAAAGGTTTCATGATGATGAAAGAGCTTCTTAGCAACAACCCTGATATGGTTGGCATGAATGCTGATAAAGGCAGTATTACTGTTTGCATGAAAAAATCGAATTATATCAGGGATATGGAGAATTTTCTTTCTGATAATGATAATTTTGAACTATTACATGAAAAATCGCTAAAAAAAATAAAAAACAGACACTTTTAAGATGCTTGATAATTGGAGAAAGAAAGGACTTCTGGGAAGGGATACAAGATGGACTGATATTAACAGTGAAGACACAGTTCTTGCAAGATGTTATGGTTTTAAAAAGATTCAGAAGGATGGCTATTCCTTGAGAATAATTATTTCAACTGTCAATACTCCCACCAAATTTTTAGAACAAAATTTTAATTTGCTTCTAAAGGACTCTATCACAATTTCTAAATATAATGTCAAAAATAGCTGGAAATTTCAAAAAAGTTTCATTCAAAAAAATGTTCTGGATTTCTATCTAATGATTTCTTTGGATGTTATTGCAATGCTTCCGAGTATACCCCTTGAATTAGTTAAAAAGGCAATTTTAAATAGATGGCCTAATATAAAAACCCGTACTCGATTATGTCAAAAAGATTTTATTGAAGGGATAGTTTTTATTATGGAGTCAACTTATTTTCAATTTAATGGATCTTTCTATAGACAGAAGTCTGGTACTCCCATAGGTTCAGTCATTTCTCCGATTTTGGCAGAACTAGTGATGGAAGATTTGGAGGTTTTTGTTTTTGGGAAATTAGATTTTGTTTTGCCTTTTTATTTTCGGTTTGTCGACGATACCTTATTTTGTGCTCCTCTAGAAAAGTTACAGATCGTCATTGATACTTTTAACAGTTTTCATCCAAAACTTCAACTTACTAATGAAATAGAACATCATTATAAAATCAGTTTTTTCGACATAGAAGTAATTAAGGGTTGGGATGGTAATATCATTACCAATTGGTACAGAAAAAGTACATAATTAGGTAGAATTTTAAATTTCCTTTCTGCTCATACCTTTCAAAACAAAATTGCAGTAATTAAAAACTTAGTTGACAGAGCTCTAGGTTTGTCCCATTATTCATTTCACACAAGAAATTTGAATATTGTTAGGAATATCCTTTTTCTGAATCATTATCCAAAAAAGTTAATTGAGAAACATATTGCAATTAGAGTTCAACAAATCAAAAGCAAAGAGATTAATAATTTGCTTGTAGATAATCAGAAAGAGTTAAAGGAATATAGTTGGTTTAATACTTTTGCTCTTCCATTTTTTGGTCAAATTTCTAAAACTATTGAACTTATGTTAAAAAAATTTTTAATTCATACTATTTTCCGCATTCCATTTAAAATGGATTCGATGATAAATTTTTGCAAGGATCCTTTGGATAATTTTGAAAAGGGTGGTGTTGTTTATAAGATCACTTGCAGGATCTGTGGGATGAATTACGTGGGACAGACTGGCAGACTTCTTAATACTAGGATAGAGGAGCACAAAAGTGATGTTGATTTGGGACGCTGTTATAGGAGTGTTCTTGCCAGACATACAAAGGATTTTGTTGATGTTGACCATGAGTTTGACTGGGATAATGTTCAAATTTTGCATAGTGAAAGTAATAAGAGAAAGAGGGAATTCATGGAAATGCTTTATATTAAAAAACAAAAAAAGTTATTTATTAATTTAAAAATTGATTTGTATGGGCTGAACAAAAGTTATGCTAATATGATTAATTACATTTAAAGTGGCTGTTTCATGAATTCTGTTTTTCTTTTACTTTCTCTATTTCTGTTGTAATTGTGACAGGTATTTATATTGTGTTTATAACAGATTGGCCTACTGACCCTCATTCGATTCTCAGTTATCAAAGAGAGAGCACCTGTTCGTGGGTGCTGTCAATTTCTACCACTTAAATTTTTCTGGCCTTGATAAGGGTACTGTACGAGTACCAAAACGTTGGTAATGCAAATTTATTTATTTACGTTTATTATTTTTATTTTATTGTAATTTAATGATAATAAAAATAAAAAAGACGAAAGAAACAAAAAAAGAAGGAAGGGGATGTGGTTGGCTGCCTTCTCATTAGGATTTTTGGTTTTTGTTTATTCGTTGTGGTCCAAATTTGGTCGTTGGATTCTTGTTTTATTGAACAGGATTTTGCATCAATTTGATTATTCGACGTTAAATGGGATTTTTATTTTGGATTTTGGTCTAAATTAAGTTTCTTAAATTTTAATATTGTATACTATAATATTTTTGTGTAATATTATAAAAATAAAAGTGGAACTAACTTTACCTGGACTTCCGCTTCGGGCATAAAAGTATGAGGTAGCGGGAATTGTTGATGCTGAGTTCTTCTGATATTTGGGTGAAATTTGAGGTGAGTGGATTGTGGAAGTGTGTAGAAGAGTTTGTTTGTAAGAGAATCATTTAAGGATTGTGGGATTGACAAGGGGATGAAGATATTTTTGAGAATTGAGACAGATTTATGTATAAGTTGACGTTGGTTGGTTAGAGATTTGTGAGAGGGTAGGAGGACTGGGTTGGCATAGAAACGGTAGAAAAGGAGATTGAGAGCAAAAAGCGTGGGCTCGATTGAGGCTTTATCAAAAGAAGGAGAGTGGCGAGGGAAAGCAGTGAAGAGAAGGAAGATATCGGTTTAAGCTTGAAATATCTAAAAATGTTCAGATCGCCGCCGGAAAAAGCAAAGTTTTGTAGAGAAGGATGAGAATAGTAAGGGGCCTAAAGGAAACGGAAATGAAACTGAAGATCCGATGAAAGAGGAAAGACTGAAAGAAATTCGCGAAGTTATGATAGAAATAATGGGGACTTATGAAGAAAAAGGGATAGGAATTAATGAAAGAAATTAGGCGGGAAATGGCTGAACGTAAAAAAGAAATAACGAAATGGGAAGAAGTTAGGGAAAAGTTAGAGAAGAGGATGTAGTTATTGGAACAAAATCTAGAAAAGCAGGAAGATAATAATAAAAAGGTAAAGGAGATGCAAGGTAAAGTAAAAAAAAAGAAAGCTCAAACCGGGAGTTTGGAGGGGGCGAGAGTAAGAATACGAAGAAAAGGCTGACAAAAATAGAACAAAGAATAGGAAATAAAGAGAGGGAAGAAAGAAAAAAAACATAGTGATAAAGGGTATAAGATTAGAGGGGAAAGACCTGAAGCAACGAGTGGAAGAAGTACTGAAAAGGATTGATGCTAAGGTAGATGTAGAAGAAGTGCGAAGTGTAGGAAGGGAAGGTCGAATCAGGCCACCGAATCAGGCAAGGTTTAGAAACGGAATGGGGGTAATGGACACACAATGGATAACAAGTAGGAGATAGTTTCTGGTTGGTGATATGAGTGAGGTATAAATAGACGCTATAGTGTTGATAGCAGCGGATGCAAAAGGGATGGCGGGCTTAATTACAGAAATAAAGAAATACTTAGATGGTAAAAAATTGCATATCAAATTTAGGAGACAAAGATAATAAGGTTTAGAAAAGAAGGGAGAAGGAAGAAAGAATTGGCCGGGAATTTGAAAGGGAATAAAGTTAGAAGAAGTAAACGAGTTCAAATATTTGGAATATATCTTGCAAACGAATAAAGATCATAGAGCTCATATAAGAGAAAGGATAAAAAAGCAGTAAGCGTAATGAAACAGATACGGGGAAAGGGAAATAGAAGATTTAAAAAAATTGGAGAAAGATAATGTGGTTATTTGATACGCTGGTATGGCCGGTATTAGGTTATGGAGCTAACCTATGGGGATGAAAAGAAATGAAAGACATTGAGAGTTTACAAGAAAGGTACATAAGGTGGATACTAGGGGTAGACGAGAGGACTCCAGAATATCCTCCAATATACTCCAGGTGAAAGTCTTTAATAGCGGTAGAAGTGAGGAGAGGGATGATGATAGAATTAACAAGAAGGGAAGAAGAAAAGCGGGAGTTCGTAAATGCTAGACATAGAAGACGGGACGGGGGTAAACTATGATGAATTAAAAAAAAGAGAGGGGAAAACAATTAATAGAAAAATGGAGGATGATTGAGGAATCAAAATACAATAAATGGTATTAGATGATAAAAAAGGAAGGAGTACCAAAGTATTTAGAAAAGAGATGGGGAGGGAGAAGGTGGACTAGAGTAGCAAGATTTAGATTGGGAAACATGGTAAGGGAGGGGATGTATTGGGAAAAGGAAGAGAACAGAAAGAGCAGAATATGTGTATGGAAGGAGGAAACATGGGAGCATGTATGGGAAGGATGTAGGAGAGGAATGGAATATAAAAGAAGCGGAGAAGAGAATGTAATAAAGATTATAGGGGAGAAGGAACTAGAGGAAGAATGGATGAAGGCGTTGGAGGGTGCTAGAGGAGCGAATGAGAGAGAATGAAAGAATGCATGTAAAAAAATAACAAAATGGAGGTACAAGTGACTTGAAAGAAAAAGGTAGTCGCTTAGATTAGAAGCGTAAAGATTGTAAGTAATGGTTATGTAATAGCATAAGTAGACTAACCAGGGGTCCTTTAGGTCTGCTTTTTTGCTTAAATTGATACTCTCCTGAATGGAAGGTAGATACCAGAGATTTTCTGAGAAAAATCAAGAAGACGCAAATTTACCTATTTTTGAGAAAAATTCATTTTAAAAATTGCGAACAGATGGTCATCGAGCCGATGCAAAATTATATCGAAGCGACGGTATCTCCCTGGCAGAGCGCTTGGCTGATAACCGAAAAGTGTCGCGTTCGATTCCCGCTATCCGCACTTTTTTTGTATCAAAGTGCTTGTTTATTCCATTTTTTTAAACATTTTATATAATTATGCCATTTAATGATTATTCATTCCTAATTTTCGATAAAAACTCTGTTTATCGTATTTTACAATCACTCGTTTGGACAATTGTGCATTTGATTAAAATCCTGTATTCTTCAATAGTTGCTAGTATTTAGTTTTTTCAAATTAAAGTAGGAAAAAATTGTTTCAAATAAAAATTTCAAAAGTAAATACAAAATTAAAATGTTTTCCGCAAACTACAAAAAAAGATCTATGAAATGTATCACTGCATCAACTAATATTTCGTATTTATTATTGAAATTTTTATTTGATACACTTTGTTTATACATCAATTTAAACACATAAATACTAGAGACTATTGAAGAATAAATAATATTAATAAAATGCACAATTGTCCAAACCAGTGATGATAAAAATACGATAAACAGAGTATTTATTGAAAATAAGGAATAAGTAATTATCAAATGGCATGATTATATTATATGCTTTACAAAAATGAAATAAACAAGCATTTTGATAATTAAACAAAAAATTTAATACGGATAGCGGGACATTGAAGAGAGTATAAATTTAAACAACAAAACAGGCCTAAAGGTCCCCTTGTAAGATGCGTTTGCCTTCTCATTCTCTATCTCTCGCTTACAATTTTGTTTTCTATGAGGATATTAATTGTAAAGCCCAATACTGAGGTTGACTAGTTCGACTATATAAACTACTAATTGACAAATTAGTTATATATTAAAAAAGGAATTTAAAAATACGTATTTAATAATCAGACTTTTTTCATTTGAAGTGATCAAAACTGAATGACAAACAAAATCAGCCAATTTTGAACTTTTCTGTATTTTAAACCTTCTAAATTTTCAGAATTAAATCAAAAAAATGTGTCGTTCATAGAATTGTCATTCAATCGTTTAATAACGAACAAGTTTTTAAATGGAAATATTCTGATGACAGTAGGTATTATTTTAACGATTTAAAAAAAAAACATGGTCTTGAAAGAAAGATTCAAAAAAGTCAAGTGTATCAATTTCACAAAGTTTAATACTATTCTACTCGGGCAACAATCAGGTTTCACGGGAGAGCCATTGAAATAGCAGAGATCGAACTAATCATTATACAAAAAACTGTTGGCCTCAGAGAAAATCCTTCGAACCTGGTTCTCACAACATAATTCAAAATACTCTCGTTGACCCTGAGAAAGTTCTTATCCCATCCCTTCACATCAAGCTAGGACTGTTGAAGCAATTTGTGAAAGCTTTAGATAAGGATGGCCAGTGTTTTAAGGATATAGGTCAGAAATTCCCATCTGTATCTGATGCTAAATTCAATGAAGGTGTATTCGATGGGCCACAGATTCGTACGTTATTTAAAGACTCTAACTTCGTCACTCAAATGACTAACGTTAAAAACGAAACTTGGGAAAGTTTCAAAGCAGTAGCAACGTATTTTTTAGGTAAATATAGGAGTCCTGACTACAAGAAAATTGTAGCTAATATGGTAAAGGCCTATACAAATTCCGATTGTTTAATGAATTTAAAATTACACTTCCTTGATTCGCACTTAAATTTTCCAAAAACTCTGGAGATTACAGTGAGAGGCAAGGAGACTAACTCTAATACAGCAGTCCAAAGGAAACAGAAGTTACTACGTCCACGTCGTTGGATTTAGGCAACGATAAAAGTAAGATTAATAAAATTAACATTGATTGTAAGAGGTCTAAGCAAAAGATAAAAATCACGTTTTTTTCATAAAAGCAAAATTCGCTATTTGTGTGATTTTAAAGTTTATATAAGAGCCGAGCCGAGACGTAGTAGGGCCAAATTAGACCTGCTGGACCGATGTAGATTATGAATGTGAATACGTCGCAATAAAAGACATAAGAACATGTACGTTTTCACCCAGATTTGAGGTGTAAGTTTTTCATTAAAGGGAAAAATCAGCTTTATTTGCGATTTTCAGATGTTTGTTGAGGTTTGGGCCAAACCTAGAACTGTTGGCCCAATATAGGTCGCGAATTCGAATTCAGCGTATCAAAATACATAAGGTTTAGTACATTTTGTCTGAGATTTTAGGTTTTTGATTTTTTTTCTTTGACTTTGTTCAAGTAAAAACAGATGTTTAGCCAGTTTTGAGGTGTTTTATTGAGGTTAGGGCTAAACCTAGACACGCTGGACTAATTGTGAAGGCGGATTTGAATTCAGCGCATCAAAATACATAGGGGTACATGTGTGTCATACTCAGATCCGACAACTTTTGTTTTTTGAGGTTATAGCCAAACCTCGACTTGTTTGGTCAATTTAGGTCACGAATTAAAATTCAGCGTATTAAAACACATAAGTTTTAGTACATTTTGACTGAGATTTTAGGTTTTTGATTTTTTTTATTCAACTTTGTTCACGTAAAAACAGCTATTTAGACAGTTTTGAAGTATTTTAATGAGGTTAGGGCCAAACCTAGAACCGCTGGAGAAATTTTAAGAGCGGATATGAGCTCAGCGCATCAAAATACATAGGGGATACATAGGGCAAATACATACGTGAGCCGCGTCAACATATTATCTCTTTCCGTGAGAATGTCCTTAAAAATGCGCACGTCACATATGGTAATTACGCATAGGGTCAGTCGTGACTCTTGAAACAACGCGACCGGCGATAAATCGACGACGATCGATAAGGTAGTAAGCGCATGCTAATCAAGAGTACCTTCCCATAAGCAGATAAAATCTCGATTAATAAAACTATGCCTAAGTTATACCTATATCACGCTAAAGAAAGCGGTTGCAAATTACAAATCGGTTTGTAAACGTGTTACTATGATTCATGCGTTAATTTCTACAAGTTACTCCGATTTTGCATTCAAGTCTTACACAGGGGTTTTTGTGATCGCTGAATCTGAAGTCAAAATTCGAAAATTCAAATGGGCGGATTTAATATGATGAACGAAATTACAAAAAAAAACTTCTCGATTTGAATCAATCTCGGTACGTATGGGTTTTTGGGGTCGCTGAATCAGCGTTTGAAGTCAACGTTCGAAAATGTTAAATGGTGGATATTTTCGTCTGCAATTTTAAAATTTTGAATTTTGACTTTACTTTCGGGTTCAGCGACCCCAAAAACACGTATGTACCAAGATTTATCCAAATCGAGCAATTTCGAGCAATTTTCCTGCCTGCAAGAGGTTTGAAAGTATCACATGGATTTTCAACCATTGCAGTAAAATCACCACGTTAATCACTGGTATTTTTATGTCCACTGATTAATGCGGTAATTTTCCACCGCTTGTTTGACAGTGCAGATAAATATATAATACCGACTAATCGATGTATATGTGTCCTAACCTAGTAGCTGAGTCCGTCATTTAGCCAAGTTCCTAGGAAATTGGCTGAAGGGCACCGAATGGACTAATTTACCTGTGGAACCTTTTGTTAGTCTATTGGGCGCATCATGTCCAGTAAGTTAGTCTAACGATCGCCCAACTCGTCTAATTGCCACAGGCGTTTCAGGACGTTAGAATAACTTTATTTTAATGAAATGGAGTTTAAACAAAAGACATAACTGTACTTCAAATTGCGTGAATTGTTATAAACACATTGTATTAAAAAAAGTAGACATCAAGTGTTATTCGTCTTTAAAGTATATTTCTGCTCTGAAATTGCTTGTTTTCATCGCTGGGATAATACGTGGCTATTAACATTTGAGATTATACGTTATTAATTAATTATCCAAACAAATATACAGCGCATACATTTATAGGCAGAAAGAAATCGTTTTATTTTTTCTTATTTTAATTATACACTCAACTCCCGCTTTAAGGACCCTCATTATATGCTATTCCTAGAAATGCTGGCCTTATGTGGCCTCGGCATATGGTGATGTGCGGAGCAAGTTTTTTTTAAAATTATATTGAAAATTATGTATCTAGACGAAATTTTGTTATTCATCACTTAAAACTATGTTGGAAATGTTCTTTAAATGATCTCTTGTCGAACAATAGAAGGTACAAAATTCATAAACAATTTTCACTGTCAGTATATTTTCACTATTCACTCAAGTTGCATTTTTAAGAATCACTAATTTTACATTTGTTTCAAATCACCTCATAAAGAATGAATGAAAAACAAAGGACTTTCAAAAGCGTAAGAATATCGCTATTGCTCTGTTACGTCAACATAAATACCATGAAGGTCGCTTTCTTTTGTCAATAAATTCTTAATGTTTACATTTGCTCATATGATTCGTTTATCAAATGAAAAAATAGTGAATAATGGCAAAATGTTTTCTGGAAAAGTCGTCGGAAATATACTTTCAACAACACTAGAAGAAAAGGCGATTTTTTGGCCTGAAAACGCCCCAAATGTGCATTTTTGCACACAATTTGTTTACAAAATCAGTGAAACCATTCCTTTTAATATTTCAACATTTATTAAAGAGGTCATAAATTAATGTAATGAATTAAGAAAAATAGTATCCAGTCGATTAGAGTAAGACATTTTTTAAGGCCATGTGACGAGTGGGTCACGTGACCAGATTCCTACCTTACCGTCACTTACTTTTATTTCCCAACTTATTTTCACAGAAAGCGCCACAGAGTTGCAAATTTGGGATATTAAATAAGAAGCACTAAGAAAGGTGGGTCTGGCCCTAAATTTTAATAATTATGAACAAAGCAAAAAAATTATTTACACCAAAAAACTTTTTTCATAATTATACAAATTTAGGACCAGACTCACCATTCTCAGTGCTTCTTCTTTATTATCCCAAATTTTCAACTCGATGTGGCGTTTCGTGTAATAATAAGTTGGGAAATAAAAAATGTGGCGGTAAGGTAGGAATCTGGTCACGTGACCCAATTATCACATGGTCTTAAATTATAAACAAACTATTGAACAAAAGTTCAGGAGAGCGAAATAACATTCTGTAAAATCGGAATGACCATTTGAAGATAAAACAAATGTTTGCCCCCGAGCTGAAGTGATTCTAAATTAAGCCCCAACTAAAATTTCTACTTTTAAATTTTTTTTAAAAACTTGCTCCCGAGATGTCGGGAGGCTCAATAATAATAAGAAAGTCTTCATTCAAAAAAATTATTATGTTCCAAGAAAATTAAGATTCAGTGTGATGGTATCGCACTGTGGTTGCCAATTTTTCGTCGAAAGTTCAATAAAAAAAAAGGTATATGTTTCTTTATAAATACACGACAATAATTTTAGGAAATATCGTTTCGGATCACAAGGCAAAATTTTTTAATGAGAAAAACCTTATAAAAGTGGCTTTTTGAAAAAATGAAGAATTAAGATTTTAATTGAAATTTGATTGGTACTTTGGTGCTAAAAAAGAAGCAAATACTTTTATTTCAGGGCTTTTTATATGAAAAAATAAGTATTTTATTGTTTTTCTACATTAAAAACTTTTTGGAAGACAAACTGCGTTAGAAAAAGGTTTATGAAATGGTTAAGAGGTTAGACAATTAAAAAAAAAATGGGAGACAAGTACAGAGAGTAGAGACGGGAAAAGCAGTAGAATATCTACTGCTTACTGCTCTCCGGCGTCCTGCACACTTCGGCGAAGCAGTACCTACTGCCGGCAGGAGCTTCGCAGGACCTACTGCGAACTCCGGCAGGTATTTTTCTGACCGCCGAAGTTGCAGTAGCTCACTACACATGTGTTTCCATTGCTATGGCCGGAGAAAGCAGTAGACAGGCCTGCCGGAGTGGTGCTGTTAT
>NC_046661.1:61705914-61715917 GCF_010883055.1 Belonocnema kinseyi
GTTGTGCAACGGACGCTGGAACCTGTTGCTCACTCATAGCTGTACTGACGAATTGACTGAGCCAAACAGCTCACCAAGCGTTTTACCCACTCCTAATACACTGCATTACAAGAGCCTACACTGTGAGAGTGCTTGCGATTGGCTAAGAAAAGTATTTGTAAAATGCCGGTTTATATTTGATCCACCCTCGTAGTTACTGCAGTATGGTGCCGATCCTGTTTCAAATTTTAACTTTGTACATGGTATTGAGCTAACTATACCGCCGCAGGGTTGCGAAGCGACGCGCAACTCGAGGTTTTCTACGTAAATTACCTAAATGAAGTAATTTACGAGGATTCCAAATATCCCATGAAAAGTCCTAAGTTTTAAGAGAGTGAAAGTAAAATTTAACAATATAGACAAAGGTCTATCTAAGTGCCTATTTTGCGATAAACGATAGACGAACAGTGGTTATAAACGCCTTCTAGGTCATAAGTATGTAAATAGAGTTGAATTATTATAAATTTTTGCAATTATATTATATCATTATCATATATTATATTTATTATAATACTTAAATTATATTCTAACCTACACTCGAAAGAATTGTTTATAAAGTAGTACACGTTCAAATAACTTTTAAGATTATAATAAATTAATGGCTCGCTAGGTTGAGCACGCCTAGTGCGCGCGTCTGTTCATTCTCAACGCTTCGCGCTCGATAATATATTTATCTCGCGCTCCGCGCTTGGTCTTTGCATTACCCTCCACATTTGTGCACAGACCACAATGCGAAATTTTCTACATTGTATGTTAAAAATTATTGTATCAAATTCCTATTACAATTTCCTTTTGTGTACCTTGGTTTGGCACTGCTTATTCAGATATTGCAAAATAATGTTCACATTTTATTTTTCCTGATCCTAATAGGACCCTGTTGTGCTGGTTTAATCCTTTTCCCTTTTTTTAAGTACGAGGCGTGTTCAAAAAATAAGGTGACTATATGGTTTTCTCAAAAAATTTCATTTATTCCTCAATATTTATGTTGTCCCCTTCAAAGTAATCGCCCTCAGATATAATACACTTGTGCCAACGCTTTTTCCAATCATCGAAGCACTTCTGATAATCATTTTGTGGTATAGCCTTGAGTTCCTTCAGCAATGCAGTTTTTATCTCCTCAATCGTTGAAAATCGATGTCCTTTCATGGGTCTCTTCAGTTTTGGGAAAAGAAAAAAGTCACTAAGTGCATTATCGTCATGCAGAAGCCAGGAATTGTTTTTCCAAAGTTCCGGACGTTTTTTGCGTATCGCCTCTCGCAAACGGCGCATAACTTGAAGGTAATACTCCTTATTGACCGTACGACCTTGTGGTAAGAATTCCTGATGCACTACGCCACGGTAATCAAAGAAGACAGTGAGCAAAACCTTCACATTTGACCGAACGTGACGTAATTTTTTCGGTCTTGGAGACTCAGGATGCTTCCCCTGAGACGATTGGGCTTTAGTTTCGACGTCATAACCATATACCCACGATTCATCCCCAGTTATAACCCTTTTGAGAAAATCAGGATCGGAAAATCAAGATTGGAATGACAGCATACCATGTGTTCATAGAAGAGGCCAAGTATCACTACCTGCATATATTAAATATAGAATAGCAACTAGATATAATAATGTATTTTTGATGAGTGGCCGATTATTTCAACAGTGGGTTGTCGATAATTATGTGAAAATCAAAAAGGATAGGATGAGTTACTTTATAACTATGACATATAATCCAAACTGGGCTGAAGTGAAAGATAATTTATTACATGGTCAGACAGCATCTAATCGAACAGACATTGTTTCACGAGTTTTTAATGCAAAGAAAGATGAATTAATCAACATTATAGTAAAACAACAATTCTTCGGCGAAGTACAAGCATGTGTTTACGTTGTCGATTAATTCCAAATCCAGATACAGATCATGAACTTCATAATATTGTTATGAAAAACATGATTCACGGTCCCTGCGGGGATTGCTGTAAATATGATAAAGGTAAATGTAGTAAGCATTTTCCAAAAACCTTTCAAGACGAGACAAGAATGGATGAAAACGGATATGCAACTTGTCTTAGAATAGATACCGGTACTTATAATCGCCAAAATAGAGGCACGATGACAATCAATTTGTAGTACCTTACAATGTTAAATTATTTAAGTTCTTTAACTCGCATATTAATATGGAAGTAGCTTCTAGTATAAAGTCAGTCAAATATTTATACACCCTGGCGGACCGAAGGAACCGAATGGAGCCTCTACAAAGTACCCGTAAAGACCCCATTGCGTCCCCATTCGGTTCCTTTTTAAAAAACTAAAAAAAAAAAAAACAGCAAAATTAACTTTTAAATTGCTGAAATTCGGATTCTACGTTAAAATTTGCATTAGAAACTCATGGAGTAATCGCAATACTTTTTCTTGCAGCGTTAAAAACTTTAAAAAATAAAATACCTGTCATGTACATGGGCCGAAGGCGACTTCAAGTGCATCTTCTTTTAGAAGCAGTTGATAAACGTTCCATCCGTAACTTTAAGAATTTTGTCTGGATGCTAGCGCCACGCAGTGGAAACCCCAGACAACATCACTGCGATTCAAGTGAGAATTTGATTTTTAAACTTCGCGCGCAACACACTACTTGAGCTATTATGGATGCATTTGAAATCACCGTCAGCACAAGTTAATGACTTTTTTAAATTTTTAACTCTGCAAAAAAAAGTATTGCGATTACTCCATGAGTTTCTAATAGAAAATTTAACGTAGTTACTGATGCCAATAACAGTGAAAATGTTATTCGTTATGATGAAATAAAAAATTTCATAGATACTCGGATACGTGAGTCCTGTTGAAGCATGTGATCCTATATACGGTATATCGTTGCAAAATACAAGTTATGCTGTTTTTAGGTTGTCAGTACATTTGCCTAATCAGCAAAGTGTCACTATTGACGGTGCTGAAAGTGACGATGCAAAAAAGCATTGGAAAAAGAAACTGCTAATCAATTATTTTGATTTAAATGGACGTGATACTGATGCCTCTCGATATACGTCTTCTGAACTTCCATCTCACTACGTATTTATAAAACATAGTGGATCAAAATTATGAATTTGACCAAAATGAAAGACAAAATTTTACGTTATTGGACGAATGTAATCTGTTAGGCTGACTATAATAATAAAAATGATCAATTTGACAAAAATGAAAAACAAAATTTAACGTTATTGGACGGATGTACTCTGTTAGTCTGACTACAATAGAACTATTCTACCTGAGACTATTACTCATAACAATCAAAGGGGCTACAAGTTTCCAAGATCTCAGAACTGTTAATGGACAAACTCATGATACTTTTCAAAGAACATGTTTAGCATTAGGTCTCATCGAAGATGATGCAGAGTGGGTTCGTGCTATGGCAGAAGGAGAAGTTTATATGACGCCCCAACAATGAAGACGTTTATTTTATCGTATTTTAACATACTGCCAACCTATCAATCCTGAGGAACTATGGGATAAATTTAAATATGCTATGTCATGAGATTTTCAGAGAAACTATAATATACAAGAAGCATGCATAAGATCATATATTCAGATAAGTACCTATCTTTCTTACGAAAGATCCGATATTAGTAACTTTTCAACGATTCCACAAATAACGAAATTTCGGAACGATATTGAGATTCACGATGACGAGGTATCGCTTACTCAACATGAATAACTCGGTCAGACTCAGTACTACAAATTAAATGGAAAACAAAAAGATATTGTAGACACAATTCTTAATGTTGCTAAGCCGAACGAAGAAAGGCCTTTTACGTCATGTTTTTATATTGATGGAATTGGTGGAAACGAAAGACTGTACATAAAACTTTCGATACGCCAGTTCCTTTATTTTCTGATTCCGTCTCCCGTGTAAAAACTCAATCTAAAGATGCTCAATACATACGAGAAGCAGATATTTTTATTTGGGACGGAGCTCCAATGGCGCCAATGTATGCTTTGGAATTAGTAGAACGAACATTACGTGACTTCATGAATGTCGATTCACCACTTGGTGGAAAAATTATAATTCTTGGCGGAGATTTTAGGCAATTGCTGCCTGTGAAAACTCATGCAACTCGCAGAGAATTAGTGAATTTATCCATTAAATTCAGTTCACTTCGAAAACATTTTTCTGTGTTTTCACTAACAGAAAATATGCGTACTTTACCACAAGAAGCAGAATTCGGAAAGTATTTATTGTCTGTGGATATGGTACTTTAAATGACAGTGAGAATTACTTAATACCCCAGAAAAATGTGCAGCTACTAGAACCGATGATGTAGTACAGATAATGCTTAGTAAACTTATTAAGGAACGAAGATTTGGAGATCTGGCAAAGACAGTTATATTATCAACACGAAATGTTGCTGTTGAAGAAATAAATTACAGATACGTGGAGCTATTGGACAAAACCACAGAACGAACTTATACAAGTGTATATAGTGTTAAAAATTGTGATAATGGAGATATAAATGATGCAATACTCCCAGAATACTTGAACAGATTGAATCCACCGACCCTTCCTCTTCATGAATTACAATTAAGAAACAATTGTTTTGTTATATTAATTCGTAATATTTCTATTGACGAAGGTCTATGTCATGGTACACGTGTGAAAATAATCGAACTTGCAAAGAATCTTCTACGATCTCGTATTTTAACAGGTGATAAGGCAGGGGACATTGTCTTTATACATCGTATTACACTGTATTGTGAAGGACAAACTTTCGATACTATCGGGTTAGATATTCGCAAAAATGTATTTAATAATGGACAATTTTATGTGGCATCTTCTCGAGTTCGATCTTGGCATTCAATAAAAAATTTCCTAGGAGAGCAGAGGCAAAATAATATTATAAAGAATGATGTGTATACAAAAATATTCAAATAATTGTGTATTTTTAGATAATTAAAAATAATATTTAAAACAAATCAAATCTCATTATAAATTGGATATTGCAAAATCAACAAAAACAAATTCATATATTCTTCGACAAAAATATAGGATAAAGTTAAACTAAGTAAATCTTATAGCAAAGAAATACATAAAGTATGATAAAATATAATAATTTCAAAAAAAAGTAAACGCGCGCGCGACAGCTCGCGTTCGGTCTCGTCGGCAAAAAAAATTAATGTTTAATCATAGTTAGATTCTCAACAAAAAAGATTATTTTCTTGTAGTTAAAAAAAAATTCTTTTTAACATCCACAAAAAGAATTTTCTACAAAATAGTTAAATTTTCAGAAAACAAATTTTTTCAATTAAATTGTTGAATCATCAACCAAAAAAAAACTAAATTTTTAAATTTCGAATAGCTTTAAATTATTGAAATTAATTGAAAATTCCTTGCAATTTTAAAAATACCCTAAAATATTTCAAATTCTTCAAAATCTTATACTAAATTATTGTAATCAATTAAAAACTCCTTGAAATCTATTAAAATATACTAAAATATATCAAATCTTTCGAAATCTCATATTAAATTACCGTAACCGACTTCCGTTTCCGGCATGGAAGTATAAAGTAGTGGGAATTGTCGGTGATGAGTTTTTCTGATATTGTGGTCACATTTGAGGTAAGTGGATTGTGGAAGTGTGTAGAAGGGTGTGGATGTGAGAGATTAATTGAGGGATTGTGAGATTGAAAAGGGGAGGTAGATATTTTCGAGGATTGAGACAGATTTGTGCGAAGCCAAAAGGCGAGACAGGTACCAGACCGCGACGGTAGATAGAGGCAAGGAAGCATAGAAGGCAGGAGAGTTTGAATTTGATTCATGTCTAGCGGAGCGAGTATCTCCACGGAAGAAACAGATCTAGAGCAGGAAGTGTTCAGTACACCAAAAGAGGAGAGCAAGGAAAGGAAGGCAAGGGGGAAGTATACGAAAACTATAGAAAATGCAAGATTAAGAGCAAAAAGCGTAGCTTCAATTGAGGCTTTTATCAAAAGAGAGGGAAGAGGGAAAGCAGTGAAGGGGAGGAAGATATCGGGGCGAGCGTGAAGTATCAAAAGATGCTTAGATCGCCGCCGGAAAAGCCAAGTTTAGTAGGGAAGCGTGATGATAGTGAGGCGGCTGACGGAAGCGGAGATGAAAGTGAAGTTACGATGAAAGAGGAAAGCAGGAGAAAAGGGGACAGGAATTAAAGAAGGAAATTAGGCGGGAAATTTCTGAAGTTAAGGAAATAAAAAAATGGGAAGAAATCAGGGAAAACTTAGAAAAGAGGATGCAGTCATTAGAACAAAAGCTAGAAAAGCAGGAAGAAGATATAATAAAAAGGTAGAGGAGACGGAAGGTAGGATGAAGAATGTTGAAAGCTCGAACCGGGATTGTGGTGGGGGAGAGAGTGGGAATATGGAGATGGAAAGGCTGAGAAAAATAGAACAAAGAATAGAAAGGAAAGAGAGGGACGAAAGAAAATTAAACACAGTGATAAAGGGTATAAGATTATAGGGGAAAGAGCTGAGGGAAAGGGTGGACGAAGTACAAAAAAGGATTGGTGCTAAGGTAGAGATAGAGGAAATGCGAAATATAGGAAGGGAAGAGCGGCGAGGGGAGATTATGGTACTGGGAGGTGATGAGAAAGAAGAGGTTATTATATGGAAGTCCAGAGAGAATAGAGGATGATTTGACATGGGTAGAAAGGAAGATGCAATATAAATTGAGGAAAATAACAGAAGATGAAAGAAAAAAGTGAAAGAGAACATGGGGTAATTATGGGAGAGTACAGATAGACGGAGTGTGGTGGAATTGGGATGAAGAAAGGGTACAGATAGTAAAAAATGAGGTGCAGGGAAACTAGGAGAGGAAGGGACAGGAGATAGGAAAATAAGAAATAATAGGAAGGAAAAAAAGATGAGAAACGAAAGTATTGAAGAATGTAAGATTTGTTACTGGAATATAACAGGATTGGAGAGAAAAGATAGGAAGTTTATTAGAAATTTGACACAATAGCATGTAGTCATAATGATGGAGAAGTGGCAAGATGAAAAGGGATGAGAAAGAGTAAGGGGAAGGTTACCAAGAGATTACAAATGGCAAGTGGAAAATGCAAAGAGGAAGAATAAAAAGAGCAGAGCAATGGGAGGAATGGTGATGGGAGTAAGGAACGAATGTATAACAGGGAAAGATAAGAAATGCAGGAAAGAACAAAAAGAAGGATTAATAGTGGAAGAGGTAATGATGGGAGTAAAGAAGTGGAAGGTAGTGGGTGTTTACGTGAACGGTGATATGCAGGAAAAAGCAAAGGCGATGAAAGAAATCATTGAAGAAAATAAATAAGAGAGTAGGCTGATAATAGGTGGGGATTTCAATGCGAGAACAGGTGACAGAGGAGGAAGGGAACAGGGAGAATAGAGAGGAAGAAAATCTAAAAATAAGGTAGTAAATAGGGAGGGAAAAAAGTTGTTGAAGAGCTTGGAGGCGTTGGGATGGTATATCTTAAACGGAAATATAGAAGAAAATGAGAAAGGAGAATATAAACGCTCAGGAAGTGAAAGGGGAACGGTAATCGATTATGTGATATTGGATGATGAGGTAAGAGAGAATTTTAAGAAACTAGAGGTAGGTTATTATATTGATTCGGATCACTTTCCCTTAATAGTGAGATTAGAGGGACAAAAAAGCAATAGCAATATCAATAAAAGGGGAGCTAATGTAAAACGTGTAGGAAATGGGGACAGGTCAAGGGAAGGAAAAGCACAGTTTAGAGAAAAGGTCAGAAATATCAAAATGGGAGAGGGAAATCTGGACGAGGAGATGGCAAAAATGATAGGAGAAATAAAAATAGGATTAGAGTGCACAAACAAACATGAAGTTAGTAAAGGGGGGAATAGATGCGGGTGGGATGAGAACTGTAAAGAAAAAAAAAGGAGGTCAGAAAGGAATTAAGAAAGTGGAGAAAAGAAAAAACTAGTGGGGAAGAATATAGGAAAAATGAAAGAGTATACTGAATTGTGTTATCAAAAGAAAGAGGAAGAGAATAAAAGGTTTGAGGAAGAGGCGGAGAAGGCTAGGACGGAAGAAGATGTATGGAAGGTATCAAATAGAGAAAGAAAAAGAATAAACCAAGATATTGAAATGGTAGGATGGAATAAATATTTTTTGGATTTGCTAGAAGGAGTAGAAAGAAAGGTTATAAAGGGAGGACAATATGGTAGAGAAAGAGGTGAGGTAGAGGACATATCAAGGGACGAAATAGTGAAGGTTTTAGGAATAATGAAGGATGGAAAGGCACCTGGTATAGATGAAATTCCGAATGAAGTATGGAAATATGGAGGGGAAGAAGAAATGAGGAGAAAAGGTTGGGGAGGAGTTAGGATAGGGAAGGAAAAGATAGATATACTGGCATACGCAGACGACAGTGTTGATGGCAGAGGATGAAGAAGGGATGGCGGGATTAATTACAGCATTAGAGAAATACTTAGATGGGAACAAGCTGCATGTAAATGTAGAAAAGACAACGATAATAAGGTTTAAAAAAGGAGGGGGAAGGAAGAAAGAATGGACAGGAAGATGGAAAGGAATAAAGTTAGAAGAATAGAAAGAGTATAAATATTTGGAATATATCTTGCAAACGAATGGAGATCATACAGCTCATATAAGAGAAAGGATAAAAAACAGCAGGGGTAATGAAACAGATATGGGGAATAGGAAAAAGAAGGTTAAAAAAATGGAACAGGAGAATGTGGTTATTTGAAACGCTGGTATGGCCGTTATTAGGTTATGAAGCAGAGATATGTGGATGGAAAGATGTGAATGATATTGAACGTTTGCAAGAAAGGTATATAAGGTGGACCCTAGGGGCAGACTGGAGGACGCCAAGATATATGGTGAGAGAAGAAGCGCAAAGGGATAAGTCAAGTATTAGAGCGGGAAAGAGAGCATGGAAATTTGAGACGAAGCTGAGGGAGGGAAAGGTAGGGGAGTTGGCGAGAAAGTGTTTGATGGTGGTAGAAGAGATAAGAGGGAGGGTGATCGAATTAACGAGATGGGAAGAAAAAAGGAGGGAGTTCTTTAATAATAGAGAAATAGAAGACGGAACTGGAGTAAACTATGAAGAATTGGAAAAAAGGGAGAGGGAAAGACAATTAATAGAAAGATGGGGGATGATTGAGGAATCAAAATACTATAAATGGTATAAGATGATAAAAAGGGAAGGAGTGCCAAAGTATTTAGAAAAGGGATGGAGAGAGAGAAAGTGAACCAGAATAGCAAGATTTAGATTGGGAAACGAGGTAAGGTAGAGAATGTACTGGGAAAAAGAAGAGAACAGAAAGTGCAGAATATGTGAATGGGAGGAAACATGGGAGCATGTATGGGAAGGATGTAGGAGATGAATGGAAGATAAAGAAAGCTGGCAAGAGAATGTTGTAGGAGATGAATGGAAGATAAAGAAAGCTGGCAAGAGAATGTGGTTAAGATTATAGAGTAGGATATAAGACTTATGTAAATAGTTGTAAATAATTGTATATATAGAAAGGATAAGATTGAAAAAATATAGATATAAGCGGAAAGATTGTAAGGAATGCAAGTCATGTAAACCCTTAGGGTAGGCATAATACGCCACAACGACGTCATCTCGACACTACGGGCACTTCTTTGTCTCACTGGCACGGGAACATTTTGCACTGTACCTGTGGATTCAAATTTTTCCACTAGACGCTCAATTGTTGATCTGGCAGGACGATTATGACGCCCATAAATTGGACGTAGCGCTTTTAAAGTTGAGGCCACTGTCTCCGAATTTCGGTAATAAATTTTAATAATTTCGACCCATTGTTGGATCGTATATCTTTCCATGATGAAATGGCAAACCTTACTGAAGAATTTGTCCTAAGGACAACCGCAGGATTTCGCCGGGAGCGGGTGCTAATCTGGAAAATTGCACCCGCTTCCAGCGAAATCGCGGTAAAATTTCAGCCACAAACACGTCTCACGACCGTGAGATAGGTG
>NC_046661.1:61716017-61717863 GCF_010883055.1 Belonocnema kinseyi
TCATCCGCAAATAGTTGGGTGCATAGAGAGATTGATGCCGCTTTGGAAAACCAGATTTACTATCTCATCTGGCAATAATCGTGTGACAACTAACAAGGTCACCTTTCAGAGAGGTGTCTTGCAGGGCGACACCATGAGCCCACTCCTCTTTTGCCTAACATTATTTCCACTATCTCTAGCACTTCGCCATTCCGAAGGGTACTTGTGCGGCAAACCTGCAGATCGAAAGTACAAGGTCACTCATGTATTTTACATGGACGATCTTAAGATCTATGCTAAAAACAAAGAGCAACTACATCTAGCTCTAGGGATTGTCGAACGATATACTAAGGAAATTGGAATGAAATTTGGGTTAGACAAATGCGCCAAGGTTTATTTGAAGCGAGGCAAACTAAATGGCATCCCTGAAGATCCTGAGCTCGTTGATAGAAGCGCTATACGACAGCTTTGCGCTGGAGAGACTTAAACATACCTGGGCGTGCCACAGATACGCATTCAGGAAGTGAAATCTATCGAGGATACTCTCCGAAGTAGACACAAAAGTATCACCCGGCAGATTTGGTCTTCCGAACTGTCGGCGAGAAACAAAGAATATGCAACGAACATGTTTGCCGTCCCGGTAGTACTCTATTCATTTGGAGTGGTTAAATGTACGAAGAACGACCTCAGATCCCTTGATATCGAGACACGAAAGGTTATGCACATGCACAAAAGCATGCATCTTAAGTCTTCCGTTCCGCGACTGTACATCTCACGCCGTCAAGGTGATCGCGGAATATTGAATCTTTAATGTCTTCACAACAGGATTATTCTTTGTACAGCACATAGAGTTGCAAATGGAAGAGACCCTCTTCTTAAAATGGTCAGGAATCACGAAGAAGTGGGCAAAGGAGCGTTTCTGTACAAAGCAGCGGAGGAGGCTGCTGAAACACTCGGACTTAACTTCAGTATTAGGGGTGAGCAAAATGCATGAAATCTTATCTATCTCGAGTACTAAATCCTGAAAGCCCGGATTAAGAAAGCACAAGAGAAAAACTTTCGTGAACAGCTCCTCGATAAGCGGATGCACGGCGTCTTCCACAGAAATGTGAAGGATCAGTCAATGTCTTATGAGCTAACGTTTGCTTTCCTTAAATCGCCCGGATTGAAGTGTGGTACGGAAGGTTTCATTCTTGCATGCCAAGACGGTGTCATTTCCACCTTAACATACCATCGCCACATTTTGAGCCAAGACATTGCTGACGATAGCTGCAGCGCGTGCCATGCACACCCCGAGCATTTAGCTCACATACTATCTTGTTGTCCAACTCATGCGGGAACGACCTACATCCAAAGGCACAATGCGGCGCTAAGAGTGCTTTATTACCATCTCTGTCACTCTTACGGCATTAACCTTAACATCGCTCCTCTAAATGCTCATAGGGAAATAGAGTCAATTGTCGAGAATGGGAAGTACCGCATATACTGGAACTTTATATTCTCGGCAATTGTTTCTGTTGCTCACTCGAGGCCTGACATGGTTCTTCTTAACTTCGAGAAGCGAACCATGTTCGTTATCGAATTTTCGGCACCAACTGACAAAAACATAGCTAAGGAGAATGAAAAGAAAGAGAAGTATCGAGACCTTATAAGGGAGTTGCAACGATTGTACCCGGAATATTCTGTTAAACTAATCGTCCTTATCATCGGCGCTCTTGGAGGTGCTAAGCTTACACTCGCTAATGGCCTAAAAAGCATCCCTGCTTGTCAACAATATGCTAGAACACTTGCGGGAAAAATGCAGAAGGCGATTGTCCTTGGGTCGCTCCGTGTTCTTAGGGTGCACGAGGCTTTTGCTGGATCGTCG
>NC_046661.1:61717963-61737198 GCF_010883055.1 Belonocnema kinseyi
GAAAATAGGCAACTTAGCTGACCCGAAGAACTACAGGCCAATAACTTGTCTGAACACGCTTTATAAGATATTCACAGCTATCCTAAATGATATGATTGTTCGAGCAATTGAACCTGTGTAGCAAGAAGTGTATGAACAACGAGGCTCAAAGAAAGGCGTAGCCGGATGTCGGGAGAATCTGCTCATCGATAGATGTGTCTGCAAAGATGCAGCATTCTACCAGCGTGACCTATCGATGGCCTGGATTGATTATCGGAAAGCTTTCGATTCTACATCCCATAGACTTATCATCTGTCTTTTGGAAATCTTAAAGGTTCATCCTCAAATACTTGGGTGCATAGAGAGATTGATGCCGCTTTGGAAAACCAGATTTACTATCTCATCTGGCACTAATCGTGTGACAAATAACAAGGTCACGTTTCAGAGAGGTGTCTTTCAGGGCGACACCATGAGCCCACTCCTCTTTTGCCTTACATTATTTCCACTATCTCTAGCACTTCGCCATTCCGACGGGTACTTGTGCGGCAAACCTGCAGATCGAAAGTACAAGGTCACTCATGTATTTTACATGGACGATCTATCTCGAGTACTCACTCCCGAAAGTCCAGATTAAGAAAGCACAAGAGAAAAACTTTCGTGAACAGCTCCTAGATAAGAGGATGCACGATATCTTCCATAGAAATGTGAAGGATCAGTCAATGTCTTGTGAGCTAACGTTTGCTTTCCTTAAATCGCCCGGATTGAAGTCTGGTACAGAGGGTTTCATTTTTGCATGCCAAGACGGTGTCATTTCCACCTTAACATACCGTCGCCACATTTTGAGCCAAGACATTCCCGATGATAGCTGCAGGGCGTGCCATGAACACCCCGAGCATTTAGCTCACATACTATCTAGTTGTCCAACACACGCGGGAACGACCTACATTCTAAGGCACAATGCGGCACTGAGAGTACTTTATTACCATCTCTGTCACTCCTAAGGCATTCACCTTAATATCGCTCCTCTAAATGCTCCTAGGGAAATTGAATCAATTGTCGAGAATGGAAAGTGCCGTATATACTGAAACTTTATATTCTCGACAATTGTTTCTGTTGCTCACTCGAGGCCTGACATGGTTCTTCTTGACTTCGAGAAGCGAACGAGGTATCGAGACCTTATAAGGGAGTTGCAACGATTGTACCCGGAATATTCTGTAAACTGATCGTCCTTAATATCGGCGCTCTTGGAGGTGCCAAGCTTTCACTTGCTAATAGCCTAAAAAGCATCCCCGCGTGTCAACAATGTGCTAGAACACTTGCGGGAAAAATGCAGAAGGCGGTTGTCCTTGGGTCGCTCCGTGTTCTTAGGGTCCACGAGGCTTTTGCTGGATCGTCGTAATGATTCCTTTACAGACTGTAACCACCTATCTCACGGTTGTGAGACGTGGTTATGGCTTAAATTTTATCGCGATTTCGCTGGAAGCGGGTGCAATTTTTCAGATTAGAACCCGCTCCCGGCGAAATCCTGCGGTTGTCCTTATGACAAATTTTTAATTATATATTTGTTGAAAATTCGTCATTTTGATTCACATTCCTTTGCTGAATTTCATATTTTTAAACTGTTTTAAACTAATATGTTAAAAATTTATATATTTTGTTGAAAATACGTGCCCCCGGTACAGTTTAACACACTTCTTATTGAGAAAGACACACCTGTGAGTTGTATGTGAATCTCAATTCGCTACTACAAAAAATAAATTTGAAGAAAATATTGAGATAATTATTTAGAAAATAAAAAACGTAATTCACTACACTTATGTATCGTATGTTATTTTATTATCTAAATAAAATCAATAATTTATACTTCATTTACAAACCACCTCGAGAATTAAAAGTAAATGTAATTCCGTTATTAGGAATTTGTTAAATACTGATTTTCTTTCAAATTAATTTAAATGAAATTTGAATTAATTAAACGTAAATATAATTTCGTTTTCAAAAAATGTTTAAACTCTCATTTTCTCAATACTGAATTGCTGACATTGAATTCTCAACTTAATAGGAAAAATAAATAAAGCGTTCGAAAATAAGTCAGAAGACGCAGAAAAAAGGGTTTAGGGATTCAGGTACTTAACGCCGGAGTTTGCAGTAGGATAAAAAACGCAGTAGAACTCCAGCAGAAGTTACTGCCTACTGCTTCCTCCAGCGACCGGAGGGAGCAGGAGCCGAAGTTTAAAACTCGAGTCCGGCAAGCAGGAGGAACTGACTGCCGAAGAGCAAGCAGCAGCCGAAGTACTGCTCGTTCCATCCCTACAGAGAGTCAGTTATCTGGTTTTGAATTACAAACCTTTTTATTATTGTATTAAAAATAAGCTTTTAAAAAATCCTATTAACACTACATGTATTACATTTTTAAAGAATTTTTTGTACAAGAAGCCCATTTTCAGAAAAAATGTTGGTTATCTAGTTCTATACCGCAACAATTCAGATTATGACCGAAATATGACAGGTAAGAGCGTGAGCTTACAATTAGTTGAGAGAAGCTGTTGTTTAACAATTATTTAAACGACTTTAATAATGGAATCCACATTTAACCCGTTCTTTCATAAATAGGCTCCATTACTTTGCGGAATCAACTTAAAATGTTTTGACCTGATTTAAACTTGGAGAAAAATTATAGGTTATTGTTCTAGAATTTAGTCCGAACTTCCAATGTCAATTCTTCAGTTCGTATAGCTGCTTATACCCAATAAATTTTTGAGATTTCCTTTTTTTATGGTCTATTGCTCCATTGCGCCTATTTTAAGAAAGCTCTAAACGTAGAATGAATGTCTAGGTAGAAGTAAGACGAAAATAACTAACATAAGAATTGCATATTATTACAGTTGAAAGTTTAATATATATAAAAAAAGAATCTAGAAAAGTGTGAAGACTTTATATTTTACAGAATTTTACAGAATATTAGAAAAAATATTACTTTTAGAAGCTTGGAAGAAATGAAACAATATATAATAAAGTTTCGCAAACCTGTTCAAGATTTAAAATATTCTTAATCTTTTAAAAACTTTTAATATTTGCAAAATCTTTTAATTTTATAATAGCGTTTCCTAAAATGTTTTTAAACGCTGAAAAATTGCCTTAAAATGTTCCAGATTTGTTTTATAATTTTGAAAAATCATTTGAAATGTTTTGAAGTATTTCTAAGTTTTTTCTCAGAATTCCTTCGTTAAAATAAAAAATAATTTCAACCTAAAAAAATAAAATTTACAACAAAATAATTCAATCTTTAACATAATAGTATAATTTCTAACCAAAAGAGGGGAATTCTGAACCAAAAATATAATAATAGACTGTTCATTTGAAAATAATTAACTTTCATCGAAAATATTTTGATTTTCTTTCTTGGTTCTATTAGTTGAATTCGCATTTAAGTGAAAAAAAAAACAAAAAAGTGGAAATTAGTTGAAAACAGAGGAAAAAATGAACTTTTTAAAAGAGGGACAAAGGGGAGAATAGGGGAAAGAATATTAAGTCTGTATTTAGAGGTTTCACTTATAAAATAAAATCACGTGACATTGAAAACTGCAATTTGTATCTTTCAAGAGCTTGTTCTTTCTTTATTTTTTAAATAAAAAGTTAAAAACAATTAAGGTAAACCGACCATTACTGAAACAACGTAAAAAGCATGTCCAATACTAGGACAATAATAAATATCGCTGAGTATCTTTTATAGTCTAACATGAATTATAAAATAAATTAAAAAAATTTTTTTTAATAAATTATAAAAGTAAAAATGTTCTATTATTTTCGAAGTTCTTTTAAATTTATTACTGCTATTTATTTTTGTCCTGACAAGTTATACATTTAGTAAAAAATAATCAAAAATATTCCTCGAAATGTTTGAATAAACTGCTGCAAAATTTGGCATTTTTTTCTATTTCAAAACTTTCCACATAACTTTTACAGCATTGTATTATTGAAATTTCCTACACTAAAAGAAAAAGTAATGTTTTTGTGCATTTTTAATACGTTTAAGAATAAAATTCATAACTTTATTAACGATTTTATTCGATAAGTTATGAATATTTTACTGTCCCGCCTTTGAACAAATTTTTGGTGAAGTTGCCTTACTGAGACGGTCACTTTCGCCGTGTTTTTAATTAAATTTCGCCGTTCAATTGATTATTTATTCTAAAAAAGTTTTTCAAGGTAGTTTATTGAAACCTCCAATTCTAACCTCAAAGTTTTCAAACTGCTTAGGTAAGTAATGTAATATCGTATCTCATAAATTTAATTTTTCAATAAAAATGAGTAAGTATGCATTAAAATTTAATATTACAGATTTATATGAAATACTAATAAGATTAATATTATCGATTGACTTTTTAAGATAAATTGAGTAAATTAACTTTTCTGTTGAAAATTTATATTTTCAAAATAAAAATATAATTGTTTTGAAGAAAACTCATCTTTTTGACTTGAAAAGTCAACATTTTGGTTATTTTTTTTTTTTTTGCTTTTTGACTGAAAAATGCTTTTTGATTAACATTTGAACTAGTTTCTTGAAAATTCGTATTTTTGGTTTAAAAACGTAAATTGTGGTTGAAAATTAATCTGTTTAGGTTGAGGCTTCTGCAGTTTGATTGGAATTTCGTTTTTCTTTTAAATTAATTCGACTACTCTTCATATGTAATTAAAATCTTTTTTAGTTGAAATATCAACTATTCCATTTTTTTTATCAGAATTTAACTTTTTGGGTTAACCTAATACTTCAATTTTCTAACAAATTCTTGAATTTAAAAATAAAAGACTAATTTCTACCAAAAAAGATTAATTCTTATCGTAAAATGTAATAGTTGATATTTTAAACAAAAAAGGTTTTAATTATAAATTAAACATGACATGATTTTTTAACCAAATAAAATTTTTTACTAGAAAAAAGAAAAATATTTCAACCAAATTGTTGAGCTTTCTACCATAATAATATCATTTTTAAAAAAACAGTTGCATTTTTCCAAAAAAAATTTAATTTGCAATTAGAATGATAAATTTTTGCACCAAAAAGACGAATTTTCAACAAAATAGTTGAAATATTAATCAAAACTGATTTTTCACTCAAAAAAATTTTTAACTAAATAATAAAATTTGTAACCAGAAAATAATTTAAATTTTTTCAATAATTTTTTCCATTTATTATTAACTTGAATTAAAATGAATTTTAATACAAAATTTACTACCAAACAGTTTAATTTACAAGTAAATCGATAATATTAATCTATAATATTAAATTTTAATGCATACTTACTAATTTTATTAAAAAATTAAATTTATGAGATATTATTAAATTACTTACCTAAGCAGCTGGCTTTGTGATTAGAATTAGAAGTTTTAATAAACTACTTTGAACAACTTTTTTAGAATAAATAATTAAACGGTAATCCCAATCCATTCTTGCTTTTTAATGTATTCTGTAATAAGTTATAAGAAAAGTGTGCCATTTTATTTTGATAAACACCATTGGATGTTCCTTGTCCCAGTATTGGCAGAGATGAGGTGGAAGATTGCCGAGCTAATGGAATAAGAGAATGTGAAAAAACTGCGCTGATCACTGCGCCCTCTTGGCAGATTGCCTAAGACTTACTTTGAAGGCGCGACTTGCGCGTAGGTAAATGACGAAAGTTAACAATTTCTGAAATGATTTACCAATTAAGTTTCTGCTCAATTCGTTACCACAGATATCTTTGTTGCCGATCTGAAAGTTTTGGAAGACTTCGGTGTTCGTCTATTTATGTCTCGATCCCCATTAGGCCCATTAGAAAGAAATGAAAGAAATTGGCGATTTTTATGTTTCGCGTTATTCTTAATTTCATGCACGAGTCGATTTTGAGGTTATGTTTTTCAGGTGTATATAATATGGATATTATTACTATCATGTATATTATAGCTATAAAATATTATATTAATATTAATGACTATTCGACTATCTTTTAATAGAAATAGTTCAACTTTCAACTAAAACAATCATTTTTCTGCAAAAAAAATTGTTGTATAAAATACATAAATTAAAAGAAAAATTGTTGAAATTTTTTTCAACAAAATAGCTAAATTTTTTGACAAAAATTTAAATTTTTATCCAAAAGGCAAACAAAAATTTTCTACAAAATAGTTAAATTTTCAGAAAACAAATTTTTTCAACTAAATTGATAAATCATCAACCAAAAAAAAACAACTAAATTTTTAAAGAAGCAGTTCCACTTTCAACCTGAAAAGTTGAAAATAATTAGAATTCTTTGAAATTGCTTTGAATTATTGAAATTAATTGAAAATGTTTGGAATGTTTTAAAACATCCTCAAATATTTAAAATCCTTAAAAATCTTTTGAAATTTTTAAAAGATTCAGATTGAAATGTAGAAAAAAGAAAAATTTCAAAACGTTAAATATTGAAATGTTTGTAGATTAGATTTTTGAAAATGGAATCAATACAAATTCAATACTTTCGAAATCCCCAAATCCCCAAATTCCCCAACTGAAAAACGTAAGTTTAAATTTTAAACGCTTTGAATGAATTCATGATTGTTATTTTTTTATAAATAAACTTTCAAGTTTACAATTCAAAATTTGAAGACTTGAATCCCACCGAGAGGGAAATTATTCTTATTGAATGGTTGAAAATGTTTGAAAATTAGATTTCGAAAGCTTTGAATTTTTATTGATCCCATTTTCAAAACTCTAATCTACAAGCATTTCAATGTTTAACGTTTTGGAACTTTTCTCTTTTTTAAATTTCAATCTGAAGCTTTACACAATTTCCAGAGATTTCAACAAATTTTTAAGGATTTTAAATATTTGATAATGTTTCAAAAGATGTCAAGGAGTTTTCAATTTGTTTTTATAATTTAAAGGAATTTCAAAGAATTAAAAAAATTTTAGAAGGGTTATTTTTAAAAATTCAAAAGTACTTTAGAAATCCTTTTAAAAAGTTACAGGTATTTCAAAATATTTTAAAGGATTTTACAAATTTGAGAGAATTTTAAAAGATTCCAAGGAATTTTCAATTGATTACAGTAATTTAATATGAGATTTTAAAGGATTTGATATATTTCATGGTATTTTAAAAATTTCAATATATTTTCAAGAGCTTTAAAAAATTTCAAAGAGATTTCAAAAGATTTTAAATATTTGAGGATATTTTATAAGATGTCAAGGAATTTTCAACTTATTTTCATAAATTTTAAATTAAAAAAATTTTAGGATTGTTATTTTAAAAAATTCAAAAGTATTTAAAAAAACTTTTTAAAAAAAGTTTAAGGTGTGTCAAAATATTTTAAAGGAATTGCAATGTTTGAGAGTATTTAAAAATGTTCCAAGGAATTTTTAATTGTTTGCGTTAATTTAATATGAGATTTGTTTTAAATATGCATACAATTTAATATATTTATGTATATTAATTGCTATTAACAGGGGGAATAGGCCCAGTTTGCCCCTGGATATTAATGATTTAATAGAAAAAGTTAGATATGAAAAAAATAAGATATGTATGTTCGTTTTTTATTCTTGTAGTTGATTTTTTCAGTTTTCAAGAATTTTGCTAGTCACTTAAAAAAAAAGACTGTTTAAGTTAACAGTCTGTAATTAAGTCAATTAATAAATATTACGAATTTACCGCAACATAAATTTTGTAAATAAAAATTTTCAATTAAGTAATTTTATTTCATAATCAAATGTTTTCCAACTGTTTCTAAACATTATTGATTAAAAAGAAAATTTTAATTGCAAATGGGTTTTTTAATATTTTAAATAAAAAAATTAATTTTTGACCAAATATTTGAATTTTCAATACAAAAAAGGAATTTTCATACAAGCTTTATTATTTACCAAAAAACAGCTAGTTTAACAAATGAGTATTTGAATTTTAAACAAACAAAAAAACACACATTTCCAATAAGGATTTTAAATTTCCACCATTTATTGACATGGCTTACTAAAATAATTATTAAGACTTTGATTAATAGTCTTTGAAATTAATCTTTCAATTAAAAAAAATACTGTCATTATTTGCAAGATTACATAATTTTTCCATTTTTTCCACAAAATTTAAAAAAATGCAATGACCCTGCCAAGTCTTCCAGGTTTTGTGTGAAAGAAATAATTAACTTACGTTATATCCCATTTGATTTTTAAATCGACATTCATACCTTTCGTAACACAAAAGTTATAATTAGCCTTTCGACTGAACTGTACTACAATAAATTTTTCAATTTTACTAAACAAAAAAAACTTTAAACAAATTATTTTAAAAAATCGGTTTTGAAAGATTTCGAATTACATTCTTGGAAACTTTATTAAAACTTTGAAAGGTTTCAAGAGAATGAAAAAATATTCTTAAGATTATTATAAAATTTAAAAAGATATTAAAATTTTTTAAACATTTCTATAAATTCCGCGAAAAAAATTGGAATATTTTAAGACAAATTTTTTAATTTTTTAATATTTTAAAAATTTTTTTTAAAAATTCGCCTCCGCTTCAGACGTTTAGAAATTTTAGAAGATTTTGAGCGATTAAAAAATATATATATTTCCGAAAATTTGCCAAATATTTTTTTAAAACAACTTACATTTGTAATACAAAAAATGAATTTTCTACCAAGATTAATTTTCAAGCATTAAAAAGACAAATTAAATAGTTCAATTTTCAACACAAAAACAACGGATTTAAAAAAAGTTTAATTTTTTATAAAAAGAAGAATTTTTAACCTAGAAAATTAATTTTCTGATAAAAAACAACAAACTTGAAAAAAAAATCTTCAAATTGTCAACCAAAAAATAAATTTGTTACTGAAAAAGATCAATTTTGAAGCATAAATAAAATAGTTAAATTTTCAATTAAAAATCAACAAATTTCCAAACAGAGTTAAATTTTTAATGAAAAAGATGATTTTTTAACCGAGAAGATCAATTTTCTACCAATAAACAATGGATTCAAAAAATATATAGTAATCTTCAAACACCAAAAAAGTATTCATTTTCAATAAAAATGTTTGTTATTTTCCACCATTTTTTTTCGTCGTTATGTACCAAAAGAATGATTAAAATTTTCATTAATAGACTCTTAAATTAATCTTTAAATACCCAAAAACAGTAACTTTTTCAAAATGTTTAATTGTGTATAATTTTAAAAATTCTCTTAAGATCTTTCAGATTCTTTTATGTAAACTTTTTAATTAAAGCATCCGTAATTTACCAAGCCAGTTTACGATCTAGAATATAGACCATTCCATATATGCGAGATTACCCACTCTGATCTTCTCTACCGACAATGTCAAGCTGGAAAAATGCCGCCCTGTTTGACCGCTCAAGTAGAACCGTCTATCATATATCTCAGTTCGTAAACTAGCCTGAGCAATTGGGGGCGCTTTATTTTAGTTCGTAAAACCCTCACGTAATAGGTGGCGCTGGCGAAAATCGTTCGAAATTAAATACATGGGATCGGAAATCTCCCACCTCATCTCTGGTATTGGCTTCTTTAAAATTCGTGTTCCACTAATGGGCAATCTGACTAGCTTAAAAAATACTCATTTATATTGATTAACTATAAAATTAATCATGTATTTTCTGTTCTAATCGACTAAATAATATATGATTCACATATTATAACGGTTTTTGTACCCAAAATTCCAATACCCCTTTTAAAATTGTGTTTATGTGGGTTAGCTTTTCCTAACTGTCCCAGTAATAGTAGGTAACTTAGAAAAATTGAAAAAGTGGACTAGGTATAGTATTTTTAATTTTCAATTTCTAAGTTTTCTATACGAATTTTTCAGTAAAATTTTCTTAACTTAATACTGTATTGTGTTTTTCAACCATATTTATTGCGTTTTTTAAAACAGAAAAACGTTTTTGAAATATATTGTTCTATTAGTGCTGTTATATTGATATCATTTTAAATTTTTATTTACAATGCTAATGAATATCGTTTTTTAGGAATGTTTTTGTTTATACTATCGGCGCGACTGTAATTTTAATTAAAAATTCGAATTAAAGTTTTTAATTTTGTAACCTAAAAATTATTCCTACTAGAATGTTTTCTATATCAAATTATAACTTAATAAATTAATAAAATAATTAATAAACAATTTGAAGCAATATTACATTAAACCTAATGACATTAATCTTCATGCTGTTATTTATAATCCTGTAACCTTCAAAGTAATACATTTGTAAAGAAAATATAGTTTTTAATGGAAGCACCAATTTAGTACAAGTTTCTGAAGTTATTGTTTTACATAGAATCGACTGGTGCAGTTATCTTCTAATTTAGAATCAATATTGATTAATGTGTATAAAATTATTTAATGAAAAATTGCTATAAGAAAATGAAGATATAATACATTTTTCTTTATCAGTTAAAAAATTTATTTTATATTATTTTTACTTATTGTGCATTAATCTGGGAAATATGAGTTCGAAAATTAATATTTAATTAATTACAGAATTAGCATTACAGTTAATTTATGTGGCAAAGCTTTAATATTGTTACTAATTTCACAAATAAAATAAGGATGAGAATTTGAAAATATTCCTGTTTTATATCAAATTTTATTTTGTAAATCATGCAAAATCCCTGCTTCTACTTTACCAATATTTTGAGAAAACACTAAAACAGGTAGTTTGTGCATATATTGTTCCCTCACTCCGCCGCATCTAGGAGTATAATATCTTAGGTCACGGGACCAAAACTGGTCCTTGATTTTTCTCCCCCAACTTACGTCTAAATGAAATGAGTATCGCTCTGAAAGTTTTGAAAATGAAAGAGGAAGCAATAAAGTGCATGTCCCTGCTTTGTTCTGGTGGAAATTTTAAAGAAAAAAAATGTTCGAAGAAAATAAAACTGGAAGCTATGTCGGTACTTTTCTTTCCCAAATCACGCCCGTAAAAAGGTGTCTCTGGTCGTAACTAATAAGAATTGTAAAGTTTTTTTTAAATTACTAATTTGGAGAAATACCGTCCGTGCGAAGCGTGTAAGCAATTTCGCAATGTTGTCAATGGGTTAGTTATGAGGTTTATATTTATCAAAGTGGGACAAACCAAATAAAATCGCTCGCGAACATTATACACCAATAATGCAAAAACTAATGCTTGCACTTGAAATGCAAATAAACAAATTTGGTCTGACATACGTATCAGCTGTGTCGGAGCAGCACTATCGCAGCGAGTAGGCAACTTCAAACTTCTACGGGTCTGTGGGTAATACATATTGCATAATTATCGACAGAGAAAAATATAAGCCAAAATTCCGCGTAAAGCCTAAATACGTCGCTCGATATTTCTTATTTTCATAAATAAACTTTTTTCTTCTTCCAACCCTGCCTTGTCACGAACGGTCCATTAATATTTATTAATATTTTCCAAAAAAATTTCAGCGTTATTTAAACTTTTATTTTTGAACATGGGTGAAAAAAATGGCTCTCAGGAACATATCTGGAGTCATTATTTTTTCCAACAAGATGGTTAGAGAAAAACATTGTGCGTTGTTTAGTGGCCATTTGTGCAACTATTTACGTGTCAGTATGGCGCTTTTGAAACTAATCACATGTCACCAGCTAACACCATTTGGTAAAGGGCTATGTAACGCTCACTATTCAGGGCTCGTTGCAAACTCATAACATGGTAATTTCGAATAAACTGTTTTACTATCCAAAAACGCATTTTAAGATTTTTATAATCCTTCAGAAAGTGTAATCATATACTAAATTAAACTAAAATAAATAATAATTAAATTACAAATATGTACATGTTAGGAAGATGATATTTTATAACTTTAAATAAATAGTCCTTTCTCTGATCAATTTTGATTTAAATCTCGACCAGCTTTAACTATCTCAACGAGACGACTAGAGTTTAAATCTCAATACACATAAGGGCAAACACAATCTATAAGAGTCGTAGTGTTACATAGTTGAATATTGATTGACCCCGCAACAAATTACATTGAAAAAAGGTTTCGGTGGATTTTTCTAAATTTTGGATATGTTGTAGATCATGACATCCCCGATAAAAAGTGCTAATGGCAAAAAGTAAAAAAAAATTGACAGTTTTTTGTTCGTATCGCATCAAAGGTCGCTTTTCGTGCACGCTACAGTAGACATACCGAAACTTGAGCACTGTTTGGCGCCACGCTCAGGGATCATGCCCAACTGCGTGACTCATTGATATTTTGTACTTTAGGACCCCCTGATCAATAATATATGTGTCTGAAGGTCGAGAGAAGAATAATTTTTCGTTGGTGTTGCGTCCAAAGCCGCTTTTTGTGCATGCTAAAGGAGACATACCGACACTCGACAAATGTTTGGCCTCACGGTCAGGGCTCATTCCCAATTCTGTGCTTCTTTGAAGTTTTGTAGTTTAGGACCCTCTGATCGATAATGTACATATCTGAACAATGTACATGTGCCAACCAGTCCTCTAGTGTCGGTATATCTCTGTTAGCATACATGAAAAGCGACTTAAGACGTAGCACCGAAGAAAAAATATCCTTCTCTCGACCATCAGACACGTATATTATTGATCAGGGTTCCTAAACTACGAAATATCAAAGGGGTACAGAGCTGGGCATGATTCCTGAGCGTGGCGCCAAACCGTCTTCCAGTTTCGGTATGTCTCCTCTAGCGTGCACGAAAAGCGACCTTTGATGTGATACAAACGAAAAACTGTCCATTTTTTTACTTTCTGGCATAAGAACTCTTTATTGGGGGTGTCATGATCAAGAACATATCCAACATTTAGAAAAATCCAGCAAGACCCTTTTTCAAAGTATTTTGTGCGGGGTCCTTTCTGAATTATTTTAGAAATATTTAGAAAAGACTAAAATTCTTTAAAAACACAATTTTGTAAAATTTCCATAATCTAACGAACAAATAACATTCAGTTTTTTGAAGCCCTAAAATATGAGTTTTACCGAGTGGAAACAAAACTTCAGGGACAGACTTTTAAGCATAATTACATATTTAAAACTGAAGGGGTCGCGGTTTAATCCTGTTAACTGATATTTCAGAAATTTAACAAGGCGAAGGAAAATCATTGTTATTTTTGAAATTTTAAATATTTTTTCTAACTAAAATTTTGTTTGTTCATTTACTAGAAACAAATAATATACGTTAATTTAATAACATTTCAATCAAAAGTGAACATTATAACAATTAAAAGATGTTCATATGTTATCTACAAAGGTTCCAGCGGTATAAACCTGTTATCTGCAGTGTTCTACCGCTGGTTTTCTATTGCTTTTCCTGAGCTCAAATGTTTTGCTTTGTTTTCCAAGCTGCGGGCAATTTTATATGTCAAAATGGTTAGAATCGTAAGCCGAACATAGATGTGCTTGCAAAAATTTTAAATAGTATCTTACAAAAATTTGCTGAGTGTTAGTAATCGAAACGCGTCGCTCACGTTCGTCTTTATAGCGATCATTAGACGACAACACCAAAGTGAACGTGAAAGTACACAAAAAATGTTTCGATACACACATACACGTACAAATTTTACTCCCTTTCAATTCAGCACATTTCGCTCCTTTTATTTACGGTTTTTCGAATAATAATTAGGTAAAAGATTTTTAAACAAAGCATCGGTCATTTTACGATGTCAGCATTAATTTCCACAGAGATATCTGAGAAGAAAAACAAATTGTTGCATTTTTTTCATATTTTTGTCATGCATAATATTTGAACGCTAATATTTTACGATAAAGAGATTTATTCTGGTGTACAATGCTAATAGTTTAAGCAAATTTCGTGCTTTTGGAGTGCGTTCTAATGTTTCAAACAAAAATGGTGTTTTTAATTTATTTCAGGTTACGTTTGGCAGCTCCGATCAGCTTCTAAAACCGAATTTCTCTTAAATGAGTACTAAGTGATATATATTGATATTTAGGTATTTTCACTTAGTACTCGTTTCAGAGAACTTCGGTTTGTTTTTCCCTCAGCAAGTGCAACACACACACATTTTGTGATATATATATAAATTGTCACTTCTTTTTTCTAGTTCTGTTCCTACCTACGTAACTTTAACATAAACAAGCCCCTATAAGTTATTCCTCTGATATACAATATGAATAGAATGATGTGGGATTCCAGGTAATTTGCGGATCTAATAAGTTTTCTATCATGTAATTACATTTAAGGTATTATCTCACCTGAAATGTATACTTCATTTTTGAAAAAAAAAAAAACCAATAACTGTTTACAGCTAAGGACGAACAAAGAATAATGTTGTTATATTTTGTTGATCAAATTAAACACGTGTGCAAAATATTCGTAATCCGTGCACTGCTCCTAACGATGACCCGGTGCACTCATCCATGATTGAAGAATATAGGTCTAGCCACACGCAACTAAAAAAAAGTTAACCAATGAGAAGCAACTCCACCACAAACAGCCATACTGGAAAAGGGAGCGCGCGAAATGATGTATATTTGAAATGTAGTAAATGCCATAAGCGAAGATATCAAGCAAAAGTTGTTAAAACCAAAGATATTAAGTCCTAGATACGGCATAAGTTAGTGGTGGGACAGCCGATATATATATATATATATACATATATATATGTATGTATATATATATATCTAACTACATTTTCGACTATATCGAGGTGCTGCCCTCTTCAACTTTTCACCGTTTCTATGGCAACCGCGTCCTCCAAGCACGTCAGCGGGCGAGGTGGGGCCGGGGCGCACACCGAAAGTTGTTGAATTCCAAACCGATCGTGATTTTCTGTTTCTCGTTCTCGCGTATGCCTTCGCTACACTATAACAATCTTTGCTATAGTTGAGTCGGTTGGCTGTCTCTGTACGGCATGTACGCTAAAAATATTATGAACACTGATTTACCTAATTATATTCAAATTAAAGAGAGCCTAAAAATATTCTATTTATTATTATTTTAAATTTTCGAGACAATAAATAAATGTAAAAAATTCTTTTCGTACTTTAGAATTTTAGTCAAATTTCTATAATTATTTTAAAAAACTAAACTTAAAATTTAAAGGAAATTAAGATAAATTAAAAAATTAAATAAAATTTATTTAAATTCTAAATTACATCAAATTTAGTTGAATTTAAAATTTAAATAAAATCTAGCTTAATTCAAAATTTAAATGAAATTTAGGTGAATTTAAGAATTAAATAAAGTTTAGTTAAATTAAATTAATTTCTCGTCTGGTTTCTTATCAAAGAGAAATTTTCTATATACTATGTAAATGAGTTTTTAAACAATTCTATTCGTACTTTAAGATTCATTGTAGTGCAATTTTAAAAATTATTTTGTAAAACTAAATTTAGAGATTGAACGGACCGACAACTATAATTTTGTGATTTTGAACTCTCTTTTGTTAAAGTTCTTTTGTCTTTAACAAACACATTCGCATCACATATCTCGTGCTTCGCACTCGATTTTGTCCAACATGTCAACTTTTCTACATTATACACAACACTTTTCTATCAATTATAATACATTTTTTATGTAACTCTGCCTGGGATTACTCCTTAAAAATTGCAAAATAAAAAGCAAATTGTATTTATCATGATTATTTTTGTATTTGTTTCTTATTTTGTTTTAAATTGTATTCTAAGCTTCTCTAAAACATGTATCATTTCAATAAATGTATATCATTAAAATTCATAATATGCATAAAAATTGAATCATACTCATTCTTATTTCCTTGTTTATATAATTTTTTATTTTTAATATTGTTTTTTACGATTAAATAAAAGCTACTGCGCGTCTGCATAGGATTTTCTATGCTTTTTTCAAAAAGTTAATTTTTGCATTTTTTATCTTATGTTTTACGATTAAAAGAAAATCTACTCGTCCTATCGAAAAATAATTAATAATAAATTTATAGATCTTTTTAGGCGAACAACTTGCCTGGTTATTTAAGTTCATACCTTGTGTCGTTTTTTCAAACAAATTTAATATTTTTATTTTAAGTGTTATTTTTTACGGCTAAAGCAAAAACTACGTGTTCTATCAAAAATTATAGCTCTTTTTGGAGGAAAAATTCTTGTCTCATTTTTTTTCGTAGTTTATATCGAATTGGGAATGTTGAACTTTACGACCAAATTAAAAAAGTTGTTATCATAGTCCTGTAGGGCTTTCAAAAAGCAAAGTTTTTCTTCTCTTGACTTTTTTTCATGTAATGCGTTGTTTGGCCTAAAATGTTCATTTTAGTGTTTTATTTTGGATTTTGAAAATGCTCTAATTCTGACAATTTGTTTTTTATAGAAAAAAGTTAGAAGAATAAATTGTTTAAGTTTTGAAGTACTATGAACAACCGTGCATAGAATTTTTATATCTTGAAAAAATGTGGTTTGGAAATTATTTTGTACGATCAAATTTGCAATTTTCAACTTTTTGACCAAATTAAAAAATTTGTTATCATAATCTTGTAGGGCTTTCAAAAAGCAACGTTTTTCTTTTCTGGACTTTTTTTCGCATCATGTGTTGTTTGGCCTAAATTTTTCATTTTAGTTTGCTTTTTTGGATTTTGAAAATGCTATAACTCTAGTAATTTTTGATTTTTCGAAAAAAGTCATGAGAATAAATTGTTAATAAATTGATAAATTGGTAAATAAAAAAACGTACAGAGAATTTTTGAATTTTTAAAAAAGTGATCTCGAAAATATTCAAAATGTGCCCACTTTTTGAATTTTGATCCAAAATGGCTGGCTAACGAACTTGACCTTTAGTTTAGGACAATAAAAGAGTGTACCAAAGGGCAATCTAATAGATTACTTTTTAAAAAAGTTATCATGTTCACAGGCATACAGACATACATACAGACATAGACACATTCGTAAAAACCTGTTTTTCGGATTCAGGGGGTCTCAAAACGTGGAATTTGACTAAAACTGGGGGGGCGGGGGTCGAATTTTACACAAATCTAATACCTTCTCTGATGAGAATGTAAAAACATAAATTGTGATGAGAATGCGCTCAGGCGGCGGGCTGATTTTTTATTGTTAATATCGTGTTTCACAATTTAAACACAAAATACAGATGCTATCAAAAAGTTATCTGTTACAAAATTGTAGAGCTTTTTGAAATGCACAATTTTTGTTCGGTCATATTTTTATCCATCTTGCACATTTTAACCGCAAAATGTAATTTTTTATTTTTCATCCTTTTTTTATTCTGTCAAAATTTGAATGTTCAATTTCAAAAAATCAAAAAGGTGTTTAAACAATCTTGCAGGGCATTGGAAAAGAAACATGTTTCTTCTCTTGACTTTTTCATATCATGCGTTATTTGGCTTCAAATGTTTATATCCATGTGTTTTTTGAAATTTCTAAATGCTATAACTGTGGTAAATTTTGGTTTTATGAAAAAAGTCATTGGGATAAATGGTTCGTCTGCTTAAATGCTATGAATATCCGTACAGATAATTTTTAAATTTTAAAAAAAGTAGTCTCAAAAATTTTCAAAATACGCTCATTTTTTGAATTTTCATCCCAAATGGCTGGCTAACGGACTTGACCGTTATTTTAGGACACTCAAATAGTATACCAAAGGCCAATCCAATCTGTCAATTATTTCGAAATTTATCGTGCTGACAAACTAAAAATCTACGGACACACACACACACAGTAAGCCAGACACATTCGTAAAAACCTGTTTTTCAGATTCAGGGGGTCTCAAAACGTGGACATTTGACAAAAGCGGGGGGGGGGGGGGCAGATTTTACACAAATCTAATACCTTCTCTTGATGAGAACATAAAAACATAAGTTGTGATGAGAATGTGCCCCACGCAGCGGGCTGATTTGTTATTGTTAATACAGTTTTTCACGATTAAAACACAAGCTACGCATGCTATCAAAAAGTCATAGAAATAAATTTGTAGATCTTTTAAAACTGCATCATTTTTGTATTTACAACTTTTTACCTATTTTGCACAGTTTAACCGCAAAATTTAATTTTTTATTCTTTTTTTATTTTATCAGAATTTGAATTTTTTAAGAAAAATCAAAAAGTTGTTATGACAATCGTGTAGGGCATTGAAAAAGAAATATTTTTTCACCTCTTGACTTTTGTTCATATCCTGCGTTATTTGGCCTAAAATGTTGATATTCGTGTGTTTTTTTGAATATTGTAAATGCTATAACTCTGGTAAATTTTTGTTTTATAGAAAAAAGTCAAAAGGATAAATTGTTCGTCTAATTGAATACTATGAATATCCCTACAGGCAATATTTGAATTTTAAAAAAAGGGGTCTCAAAAATGTTCAAAATACGCTCACTTTTTGAATTTTCACCCAAAATGGTTGGCTAACGAACTTGACCTTTATTTTAGGACACTAAAATAGTATACCAAAGGCCAATCCAATCAGTCAATTCTTTAGAAAGTCATCGTGTGACAAACTACAAAATCTACAGAAATGCACAGAAACACGCGCAGCCAGACGGACACACGATTCGCAGAAACCTGTTTTTCGGATTCAGGGGGCCTCAAAACGTGGATATTTGACAAAAACGAAGGTGGTCAAATTTTACACAAATCTAATACCTTCTCTTAATGAGAATGTAACAATAATGTCCGTGTTTATTGTCGTTCATAATCCGCAACGTTTTTGAGCATGTGGAACACGAGTGTAAGTAATCGTTCGCACTCGAAATTAATATTTTCCCACGGGTTTCCCTCCTGAAATGTTTTTTACACTTGTTCTTGACGTTTTTAGTCTTAAAGTTAAAACCAAATTGATTGAAGAGCTTTATAAGAGGTTATGTCACTTATACAATCTATCAAATGCAGTCCCGCCCAGGTAAATAACGTTCGCCATATTTAATAAGTATTATACATAGTTTTCTACAATTTTCTACGCATATTACGCCGTTTACGTATTATACGTATAAAACCTCGAGTGACATATCACAACCCATCTCTGCTAGACCCAGAACTGCTAGATTGTGAATGAAATTTACCTCCACCATACCTACTGTTTGGGAGCCGCACAGTGATCCCAGATCTGAAACGAGACGTGGTCTAATACTATGACACGTCTATGTCCGTGTGAATATGGTAGGAGACGATATAAATGCCTGGGTTGAGCGCGCAACCCATTTCTCCTCTTCTGAATTTGAAAACTCAAAGGTGCACGATTGCCCCTCGGAACACTTCGGCGGTTCTATTTATATCTCTATGTGCTTTGAAATAAAATGAAGAGATTGGGATTTTAATATTTCCAGATTTCGATGCTGGGCTGGCGAT
>NC_046661.1:61737298-61738424 GCF_010883055.1 Belonocnema kinseyi
CCAAAAATTGAATAGTTCAATTTCCAGAATAGAATAGAATAGTAATAGAATAGAATAGTTACATTTTCAGATCAAAAAAATTTTTAATCGATAAAATAAATTTTCAATAAAGTTGTTAAATTCTCAACCAATAACATGAATTTTCGACCAAGAAAATTAATATTATACAAAAATGACAAATTTCAAACAAAATACATAAAATTTCAACGAAATTATTTAATTTTAAAGTCAAAAAGACGAATTATCTATAAAAAGTTGAATTTCTTAAGTGGAAAATATGAGTTTTCAATCAAAAAGTTAAACTTTCAACCAAATAGTTAAATTTTCAACTATAATTATAAAACCTTGTTAAAAAAAGTCATTTTTTTACAAAGTAGTTCAGCTCTTAGTGAAATAATCGACTTTTCAACCCAAGAAGACGTACAGTTCATACTTTAACCAAACAATTGCATTTCTGACCAAAAATGATACATTTTCAACCAAAAAGATTAAATTTCTACTAAAAAAGGTCAATTTAATTTTAATAAATTTTTTAATTTTAAAGTCAAAAAGAGTATTATCTACAACAAACCTGAATTTTTAACCTAATTTAAAGGCAAATAGTTGAATTTTCAACTATAATTATGAATAGTTAATAAGAAAAAATTAATTTTTTTAATTAGTAGTTCAACTTTAAGTGAATAATCGAATTTTCCACCCAAAAATTATTATTTTAATCTTTAACAATATAGTTGCATTTACAACAAAACAACTTTGCAACCGAAAAATATTTACCGATGATAATTCAACCGAAAAATGTAAGTTTTAATCAAAAAGTATAAATTTTCCATACAGCAATTTAATTTCTACAAAGAAAGACGAATTGTTTGTTAATAAAATACATGATTTTTTAACCGAAAATGGTATAGACTAATTGTCAGTTTCAAAAATTTATTTTCAACGAAAGAGATGAACCTTCAAATAAAAGAAATCAAATTTTTAACAAAGTAGTTGAATTTTTGATAGAAAAGAGGACTTTTTAAAAAAAATAGTTACATTTTTAACAAAATAATTAATTTTTCAATCAAATAATTGAGTTCTTATCCAAACGAGATGAATTCCAAAATCACCAATTTCTTTAATTTCT
>NC_046661.1:61738524-61747376 GCF_010883055.1 Belonocnema kinseyi
AAAAACGATTTTCAAACTTACCCAATATATACGATTAATTTTTAATCAATCCTATAATAATTACATTTTCAGATAAAGATAATTAATTTTCTACGGAAAAAATTTATTTTCAACAAAGTTGTTGAATTGTCAACCAATAACATGAATTTTCGACCAAGATTTTATTTCAAAGCACATAGAGATATAAATAGAACCGCCGAAGTGTTCCGACCGGCAATCGTGCACCTTCGAGTTTTCAAATTCAGAAGAGGAGAAATGGGTTGCGCGCGCAACCCAGGCATTAATATCGTCTCCTACCATATTCACACGGACATAGACGTGTCATAGAATTGGACCACGTCTCGTTTCAGATCTGGTATCACTGGAGCTGCAAAACAGTAGGTGCATGATTACCACTGTGAGTTCGTATGTAAACCCAAAATGCAAGATTCGACTTCGGTTTTCTGCTGTACAATTATAGCCGATCTGAAAGGTTAGGAAGACTTCGGTGGTCTTCTATTTATATCTCGATCCTCATTTGAAAGAAATGGAAGAAATTGGCTAATTTAATGGTTCGCGTGATTCTTCATTTCATACATGAGTCAATTTTTAGGTTATGTTTTCCAGGTGTATATAGTATGAATATTCTTACTATTATACTTATTATTAATTTTAATATTATAATCATAAAATTTAACATTAACTTTAATTAATAGTTTATTATCTTTTAATAGAAATAGTTAAGTTTTCACCTAAAACAATTAGTTTTCTGCAAAAAAATTTGTTAAATTTATTTTAAACTAATATTTAAATTTTTATCCAAAAGGCTGTATTGTATAAGAAAAAAGGCATTTTTAATCAATTACATGAACTTTGCACAAAAGAAATATTATTTTGCAAGAAGTATAATTTTCTTGTAGTTAAAAGAAATTAATTTTTAAACAAAACAAAAAAAAATTCCACAAAATAGCTAAATTATCAGACAGACAGTTTTAAAATCTCTTGAAATTTTTCAAAGCTCTTGAAAATTCCTTGAAATTTCAAAAATACCCTAAAATATTTTAAATCCTTTAAAATCTCATACTAAATTATTGAGATCAATTAAAAAATCCTTGGAATCTAGTAAAGTATTCTAAGATGTATCAAATCCTTTAAAATCTCATATTAAATTACTGTAATCAATTAAACATTCCTTGGAACCTTTTAAAATACTCTCAAATATTTTGAAACCTTCAAAATCTTTTGAAAAATCTTGACATCTTTTAAAGATTTTTAATATACTTTGTAGTTTTTTTAAACAACCTTGCTATAGTTATTAAAATTCTTTGAAATTCCTTTAATCTACAAAAATGAATAAAAAATTCAGTGAAATCTTTTTAAACATCCTTAAATATTTAAAATCCTTTAAAGTATTTTTAAATCTCTTGAAAACTTCTTGAAAATTTAAAAATACCCTAAAACATTTCAAATTTTTTACAATATCATACTACATCATTGAAATCAAATAACAATTCCTTGCAGTCTATTAAAATATCATAAAATATATTAAATCGTTCAAAATCTCATATTAAATCACCGTAATCAATTGAAAATTCCTTGGAACATTTTAAAATACTTTAAAATATTGCAATACCTTCAAAATATTTTGAGATACCTTGACCTTTTTTGTTTAAAGATTTTTAAACTACTTCTTTAAAATTCTTTGAAATTCCTTAAAATTAGAAAAATAGGATGAAAATTCCTTGACTTCTTTTAAAACATCCTCAAATATTTAAATTTCTTAAAAATCTGTAGAAATCTCTTTAAAATTTTTTAAAGCTTTTGAAAATTCCTTGAAAATTTAAAAATACCCTGAAATATTTCATATCCTTTAAAATCTTATATTAAATTGCTGTAATCAATTGAAAATTCCTTGGCATCTTTTAAAGCTTCCTCAAATATTTAAAATCCTTGCAAATCTTTTGAAATCTCTTGAAATTTTTTAAAGCTCTTGAAAATATTTTGAAATTAAAAAAAAACACATGAAATATTTCAAATCCTGTAAAATGTCATACTAAATTATTGAAATCATTTAAAAATTCATTTAAATCTATTAAAATATCCTCAAATATATCAAATCCTTTAAAATCTCATACTAAATTAATAAAATCATTTTTAAATTCCTTGAAATCTATTAAAATATTCTAAAATATATCAAATCCTTTAAAATCTCATATTAAATTACTGTAATCAATTAAAAATTCTTTGGCATCTTTTAAAACTCCCTCAAATATTTAAAACCCTTACAAATCTTTTAAAATCTCTTGAAATTTTTTAAAGCTCTTGAAAGTATCTTAAAATTTTAAAAATACCATGAAATATTTCAAATCATGTAAAATCTAATACTAAATTATTAAAATCACTTAAAAATTCATTTCAATCTATTAAAATATCGTAATATATATCAAATCCTTTAAAAGCTTTTAAAATCTCCTGAAAATTCCTTGAAAATTTAAAAATACCCTAAAAAAATATACATATAATTTTATAATTGTATACAAAATTTGTTTTAGAAATAGTTAAACTTTAACTCGAGTAATTTATATTAAAACTTTAATTTAATAGTTTAACTAATCTAGAAACAGTTCAATTTTTAATGTCTTAAAATTTTTCTGTTTTATAAATTTCAGTCGAAAATAATTTCATTTAGAGATTGTCCAATTGAAAAATATACATTTAAATTTTGAACGCATTCAATTTATTTATGATTATTAATTTTTTATAAATAAACTTCCAAGTTTGCAATTCTATATTTGAAGACTTGAATCCCATCGATAATTTACAAAAATTTCAATATTTAACGTTTTGAAACTTTTCTCTTTTTTAAATTTCAATCTGAAGCTTTACAAAATTTCAAGAGATTGGAAAAGATTTTCAAAGATTTTAAGTATTTGAGGATATTTTAAAAGATGTCAACTAATTTTCAATTTATTTTGATAATTTACAGAAATTTCAAAGAATTAAAAACTTTTTAGAAGGCTTATTTTTTAAAATTCCAAAGTAATTTAGAAATCCTAAAAAAAAGTCCTAGGCATTTCAAAATATTTTGAAGGATTTGAAAAATTTTCGAGAATTTTAAAGATTCCAAGGAATTTTCATTGATTACAGTAATTTAATATGATATTTTGAAGGATTTGAAATATTTCAGGGAATTTTCAAATTTTTAAGGAATTTTCATGAGCCTTAAAAAATTTCAAGAAATTTCAAAAGATTTTTAAGGATTTTAAATATTTGTGAATGTTTTAAAAGATGTCAAGTAATTTTCAATTTATTTTTATAATTTCAAAGAATTTCAAAGAATTTTAGCAAAATTATTTTAAAGATTCCAAAGTACTTTAGAAATCTTTAAAAGGTGTTTAGGTGTTTGAAAATATTTTGAAGGTTTCGAAATACTTGAGAGTATTTAAAAAGGTTCCAAAGAATTTTTAATTGATTACAGTAATTTAATTTGAGATTTTAAAGGATTTGATAAATCTTAGGATATTTTACTATATTCCAAGGAGTTTTCAATTGATTTCGAAAATTTAGTATGAGATTTTAAAGGATTTAAAATATTTTAGGGTATTTTTAAAATTGCAAGGAATTTTCAAGAGCTTTGCAAAATTTCAAGAGATTTTAAAGGATTTTAAATATTTTGGGCTCTTTTAAAACATTTCAAGGAATTTTAAATTATTTTCAATAATTTAAAGCAATTTCAACGAATTTTAACTATTTTTTTCAATTTTTCTGGTTGAAAGTGATACTGCTTTGTTAAAAATGTAGTTTGTTTTTGGTTGATAATTTACCAATTTAGTTGAAAAAATTTGTTTTCTGAAAATTTAACTATTTTGTAGAATTTTTTGTTTGGTTTTGTTTAAAAATTAATTTCTTTAAACTAAAAGAAAATTATACATCGCGGGAAATAAATTTTTTGTGTGCAAAGTTTATGTATTTGATTAAAAATGCCTTTTTTTCTTATGCAATTCAGCCTTTTGGATAAAAATTTAACTTTTTGTTTAAAAATTTAAATTTTCTGTTTAAAAAAAATTTAGCACATTTTTTTGCAGAAAACTAGTTGTTTTAGTTAAAAATTTAACTATTTGTATTAAAAGTTAATCAACTATTAATTAAAATTAATGTCATATTTTATAATTATAATATTATCATTAATAATATGTATAATAGTAATAATATTCATACTATATACACTTGGAAAACATAACGTCAAAATTGACTCTTGCATGAAATGAAGAATCACACGAAACATTAGATTCGCCAATTTCTTCCATTTCTTTCAAATGGGGATCGAGATATAAATAGAAGACCACCGAATTCTTCGGAAGCTTTTAGATCGGCAATCATCGTACAGCAGAAAACCGAAGTCGAACGGTGCGTTTTCGGCTTACACACGAACTCACAGTGGTAATCATGCACCTTCTGTTTTGCGGCTCCTAAACGGTAGGTATGGTAGGGATAAATTTCATCCACGATCTGGCAGCTCTGGCCTAGACCGTGTATTCTTAGATCATGCACTCATCGACATATACGAGTAGAAATGGACCGGTAACACGAGCGGATCATCGTATAGCCATTTAAATGGCTCATTTCCTCTTTGGAACCTTCCCCCGTCGCGCGCAATCTCAAATGCCTAAATTTAAAGTTTGATACCATTCGCACGGGTAATACCTCAATTTAGAAAGAAAAATATTGATTTTTCCTTATGTTTGTAATTATTGATTCACGCTTATTATATATATTCGTTACAATGATTATAAATGAATTTCTTTATATTTTTAGAATTAATGTAGAAAAAACTGCTGCAAAAATCAGAGAGAAAATATTAAATATAAATCAGAATAGAATTGTATTTCTTCCTGTACATAGTTATTAGACTTTTACATATACAGTAGAAGTCCGACAACTTGCCGTCCGATAAGTGTACACTACCCTTAAAACGTCATCACACGTATGGCACTCACACCGATTGTGGTTCCTAATATCCTAATATCTTGCTGCTAGAGGAGGTATTTGATAAGTCCGCAATTCCTGGATTTTTCCGCCCCTACAGCCCCGAAGTCGGAAAATTATCGGACTTGTAGTAGTAGTCACCAAAAATCACATGTTTAGCTCATTCGCGCCATTTCCCGCTTATTATTTTTACAATAATTTATTCTGAAATTGCTTAATTTTGCCATTTAATACAAAAGTCAACGACAACTTCCAGACTAGTGTATTATTATATTTCTGTTGAAAAAGTTTCTCCTGAAATAAACATTGTAATAAAGTAACGTTATGCAGGAAACCATCACTTTATTTATATGGATTGCAACTATTTTTATAATTAAAAAAGTACTCAAATCACCTAAGAAACCTGAAAATGACCTGGAATTTCAAATGTATTATTATTGTTACTACAAACGTCTCTTTTTTGATGGCAAATACAATTACAGAGTAATTAGCAGGATTTAGATCTATTTAATACCTGGACTGAATCTCTCAAATGCTTAATTCAGATGATGTAGGTGGAGATAGATATATAATATAGACTAATAGATGTAGATATAATAATATATCATTAAGAGGGTAGGCGCAATTGAAAACCTATAGAGCTAAATAGAACCATAAAAGCGGGCCTGCCCCGTTTATCTCCTAAATTTTCGATTTTAAATATGCAGAACTAAAAATGTTTGGGTTTTAAGATCTGATGTTTCACAGAAAGAAATTTACGAAAATAATGGGAAAATTGGACTAGCCCCCCCCCCCTCATTTTTCGTTCACTGTGCTCGGTTTTTTCGCAATCATATTTTTTGTTAATTGTTTTTCGCCATGTTCCTTTGTTCACAAATTGTATCACTATAATGTCGACGTTTTAAACATATTGCAATCGTAAACACAGTAAATATGAAGATATCGTTTCTGCTGCAGCGGTATTCGATTGATAAGTATCAATACAAACAAACAAAATAAATTACTGTTACATTCTTTTATCATTCTATTCAAGATTAAATTGATACGTTTAGATTTATTGGAAATATTTTAATCTCATATCTAGAAATTCACTATTTAAAATATCTCTATTTAAATTTAATGATAGTTATACATTTAAAAATTAAAATTAATAATAGCTATATCGTCACCCTAGAGTTATACTAAACCAAGTCACCTTTTGAAAATTTTGAACTATTATTCTTTTATTGAAAGTGAGAATTATATCAGGCCATGTCCTTTTTTGCATTTTTATAAATTAAAAAATTCCAAATTCGTAGAGAATATTTTATATTGATAGCCTATTTTTAATTTAAAAACTAAGTATTTTTAAAATTATATTTAACTTTAAAAGGAACCATGGAAATATTACTCAAAAGTCAATAATTTGCGAATAACTTATTTAATTCGAGGTATGCAATAAAACAGAATATTTTGTGTACTTACTTTGAATCAGAAGGTTGTTCTAAACTTTCTTTCTTGTGAATAATGTCCTCATGTCTGCTTGAATTGTATATTCTATTATATGATTTTTCACAGAGTGAACACTTAGATAGATAAACGCTCATTTTTCGGCCTGCTGGCCTTAAAAAACTGACTTGCTTACACTTCCATTTTTTTACAGGATTTTCTTACAACTACGTCTTACAAAGTATTATCCATCCACACCTTATAACTAATCCGCTCGCTCCTATAGCCTAACCTTCCTCGCTGCGCCTCGCTCCGCACGCATTTTGCTCTTTTGTCGCTATACCTCGCATTACCAGCCTCTGTCTCCGCGGCTAACACCTAATACTTAACTACTATTTACAATATTTACATTTCTCTCACATCTACTTCCTCTCCTATTTATAATCTTTCCTTCTCCATTCCTTTTCTTCTTTCCTTCTCTTCTTTTCTATCTTACCCAACACCCCCTTTACGCATGCTTATCCCCCTCCTTTCCACCTCCTCACATTCCTCTAACCAATGCTCCAATTTTACATCCCCCTTCCCGCTCAATTCACACATTCTCTTCTCTCTAGAAAGCCAGAACCTATTATAATTCTCCATGCAACCGTACCTCATTCTCGCTATAAGTTCCTGACTTCCTTACACCCCTTTCTTACACAAATATTGCGCTCTTTCCATTGGCATAATCCACACATAGTTTCCGTTATACCTTGACTCTCTTATTCTCTCCTCTCCTTCTGCCTTCACTTTCTTCATGCCATTCTTTTGAACCAACTCATATACTTTCATACCTTCCTCGTGCATTCTGCTAACTTCATCCATCTGCAGTCCATTCGTTCTAAAATAATTTTTTCTTTCCACCTCTATCTTTGCACTACTACGTCTGTTCTCCTTCTCCCACTAACACTCCCTAACCAATTTACTTCCCCCCTCTTCCAAAAATTTCTCCTCGTATTTACACGCTCGACTCCTTGTTATAATCCCTAAACTCGTTCTTGCTGTGTTCCTTCTGACAATTAGTTTGTCGTATTCCTTGCCAACCCCAGTATCCACTTTACATACCTCTCCTGCATCCTATTTACCTCCTCACTTACCTTCCAACCCCACACCTCCACTCCGTAAAATAAGACACTCATCACTAGCGAATCAAACAATTTCATTCTCCTTTCAAAATCACCTGCGAACAATCTCTCACCCAGCCCCCACACCTGCCTCATCACCACATATGTCCTTCTCAGTCTCTCTTTTATATGACAATCCACTCCCCCATTTCTTCGAAACAGGAAGCCCAGGTATACAAACTCTTTTACCTCCTGTACCGCTTTTCCCTTTCATTTCCACTCCCCTCCTCCATCTCTCCCACCTCCTTTCCTGAACACCATGACCTTCGACTTATCCGCATTTAAATCTAACCTATTTTTGACCAAGTAACGTCTCATCCCCTTCATTATCTCCTTTAAAGCTTCTTCGCTCTTTGCCAACAGCACTATGTCACCTGTATATGCGAGTGACCATATCCTGACTCCTCCTACCCTAACTCCTCCTACTTCTCCAGCCACTAGCTTACTTTCCATATCCGCGATCAAAATTGCAAAAAGCGTTCGGCTAAGCGGGCACCCTTGCCTCAACCCCCTATCCATCCAGAATCCCTCCCCTCCTCTCACCCTATCTTTCGTCTCCTCACATACCTCCCTTACCCTCTCTATCAGGCCCCTCTTCACTCCTCTCTCTTCCATTGCCTCCGACAACCCCCCCCCCCTATCTACTGACGGGAAGGCGCTCTTTAGATCTACACAAAACGCGTACACTTTGGCACACTTTTTGGTTAATTCTCTATCCACCAAGTGTTGGAAGCCGTAAATATTGTCAATATTAGGCTATCTGCTAAAACCATCGCGTATATTTTGTACGCAGTATTCATGAGCGTAATTCCTCTATAATTTCCCTGCCTCTCCCTATCCCTTTTCTTATACAGTGTTACGATCAACCCCTCTCTCCACCCTCTTGGGAATCCCTCCCCCTCCATACTTTTTTCACTACTCCCTTCAGCCTCTCTTTCGAGTATCTGACCCCTGAAATGAACCCTGAAATGAATCCTTAAAAAATTTTCTCTATTCGTCGCTCTCTATCTTCTCACTTATCCTCACCCTACGTTTCCTAAACCTATTACAGTAAAGACCCGTTTATTGCAGGACTCGTCTGATTCCTGCGATAGCTGAGAAGGCGGGACTTGGTTGATTTTAAATTGAAGACAGTGGTGTCAGAACGCGGATATCTCTAGCATCCGCAGTATGCTGGGGGCGGCACATATTTCAGTATGTCACAACCCGGGTATCGCGTCCTCTATATATGTCGCGATATTACCGGCCGGACTCGAAAGGTAAACGTGGATCCGTTTAAAAAATTTAAGACCTATG
>NC_046661.1:61747476-61753188 GCF_010883055.1 Belonocnema kinseyi
GGTAGGTATGGTGGGGGTAAATTTCATCCACGATCTGGCACCTGGCGGGGGACGATTCCCCTCGTGCGGCATCGTTGCGGCGTTTCAGGTCTATGAGCTCTGGCAACTGGGTACTTTTAGAATAACGAATTAAAAAATCCCGTTCATACAGTTACGTGATAAAACGTAAAACACATTTGCAGAAAACTACGGGCGTAATATCCGTAGTAATATACATGTTGAAACCCATGTAATATACGTGATGTATTATATGTAACCATCCCTGACGGTACGTAGCCAGCCCGCACCGCAGCAGCGCGACAGATCGCGCACGATTGGTTAATACTCTGCGTGCGTACACAGCCGGCCCGTGCGTGATCTGTTTCCAGCATACTCAGGGTTGGGTACGTAATTTACTCCAGGTTATTTACGTGGATTTCTACAGTAATCTACCGCGTAATTTACGTACGAAGTCTTCTACATTATGTAAATTAATGTAAATAACGTTTATGAGGAACTTGAAAATATTTCGATGGGTGTGATTTATTTGTCTGATCTGATATAAATACATAACCTCTACGTGTGGTTTGTGAACTGTGGACGTATGTCTGCCGATCGTTCTGCAATTATTATTTAACAATTTACAAATTAAGTCAAGAGGAATAGGTAAAGTTTTCTGAAAAAAATAATCGAGTATCAGTAAACATTTATCAGTGATGACTACGATAATGTCAATAACACTAATAAATAACTAGTGGTTTAAAAATAAAATGATATGATCTAGAAATATTGTATGAATAAAGAGTAATTGTATGACAGATTCAATTTTCATTATTGTAAATTAATTGATTAATTACGACTATTGTATAGGGGAAAAACGGATTTGAAATTATATTTAAATTTAGATTCTCATTGAAGTCCAAAATCTAAACTTTAACAGTATAATTTTCTAAAAATGAAAAAAATGTAATTCATGGAAAAACCAACTAAGTTTAATATAGTTATAAAGATACCTTTTTATTAGTATAAACTTCGTGATAAAAAAGAATTTTTTTACATGAAGTACATAAATCCACACATCTTTAATTTATTATAATCTTAAAAGTTATTTGAACGTGTACTACTTTATGAATAATTCTTTCGAGTGTAAGTTAGAATATAATTTAAGTAGTATAATAAATACAATATATAATAATGATATTATGTAATTGCAACAATTTATAATAATTCCAAATTATTTACATACCTATGACCTAGAAGGCGTTTATAACCACTGTTCGTAAATAGTTTATCGCAAAATATTAACTTAGCTACACTTTTGTCTATATTGTTAAATTTTGCTCCCACTCTCGCAAAACTTAGGACTTTCCATGGGATATTTGAAATCCTCGTAGAAATTTTCTCCCTCATAATTTTAACCGTTTGTTCGTTCAATACCTAGAATCCTCAAATGAATTAAGGTTTGAGGGAGGTTATGTCACGTGCTAGGAAATTCAAAAGTTCAAAACAGACAACCGTCATCTTTGTCATGTAATTTACCGGTTTTCTACGTAAATTACTTCATTCAGGTAATTCACATAGAAAACCCTGAGTGACGCGTCACTTCACAACCCTGAGGATACTGCACACGTATTTTCTTGTGCGAACACTTTCAGCGTGCACCCCGGCCCCACTCCGGCCGCTAACGTGGTCGGAGGACAGGGTTGCTATAGAAACGGCGAAAAGTTAAAGAGGGCAGCACGTCGATAGGGTCGAAAATGTATTTAGATATACTTATATATGCAACCTGTCTTTCACGCTAATGCTATTCTCTCCACGATCATAGCCAGTGATCCCAACTTTCGCTGTTGGCGTGGGATTTAAACTGGCTTTAATTAACAATTATTTAAATAAAAATATGTAATTATTATAAATTTCACATTAATATCAGAAATTACGTAGATTGTAATTTAAAGTGAGCATGAAATAATAACGCGTATATTTGGTAAGTAATTCTTTTTTTCTTCTAAAGACTAACTTACATTTTACAAACTAATTGTTTAAAAATATATTTCTAACATTTAATATTATATGTATGAATGTTCTCAAAATTTCATATAAAAATTTTCATTGAAAAAAAAAACAATAATACATAATGACGCTCATAATAAGAAAAAAGGAACAAAACTCATCATTGCTTATAATAAAAATCGAGCCAGTGTCTACTAGTACCAAAAAAATTCGGCTATTCTTACCAAAATTTTGGTACAGGCTCGGCTCGTTAAATAAACGCTTTCTTTCTTTAAAAACATTCGTTAAGGAAATATAAATTCATCTTTTGAATTGAAACAGAATGTGCTATCATTCGCAAAATATACGCGTTGGTATTTTTTTCTAACCTTATATTACAAATTACGCAATTTCTGATATTATTGTACAATTTATAACAAGAATCTATTTTAATTTCAATAATTCTTAATTATACTCGGTTTGAATCGCGCGCCAACAGCGACCAATGCAAGACGCTGCGCCGGGCAAGGGCAATAGCTCAACATGCTAAAGTTGGGATCACTGATCATGGCGTTTCCGGACGAGCGGATCACCGTACAGCCATTCGAATTGCTCATTTCCACTTTGGAAACTTCCCCCTTCGTTACGAGCCGAAAGAGGCCGGTCGTACCCTATCATGCACGAAGCCGAAAAGAGCCAGTTGGCGCGCAATTTCAAATGCCTAAATTTAAAGTTTGATACCATTCGCACGGGTAATATCTTAATTTAGGAAGAAAAAGATATTTTTTTCCATATGTTTCTAATTATTGATTCATGATATTTATATATATTCTGTACAATGATTATAAATGAATTTCGTTATATTTTTACAATTAATGTAGAAAAACTGCTAAAGAAATCAGAGGGAAATCAGTCTCTCTCTTTTATTGATCGCTTATAAATTTATAATTTCATCTTCGATTACATCCACGCTTGCTTCTTCTTCGGAATATCTCTTGTCACATAAATAAATACAAAAGTCAATGTTACGAGCCGAAAGAAGCCGGTCGTAGCCGAGCATGCACGAAACAGAAACAAATACTGTCAAGATGGAAGTTTGTTATTATTGCGAAAAAACTTTTTTCAGCAAAAAAACTTTACTTCAACATTTCTGTGAAGTTCTTGGTGAAAAATGTGAAACTCCACACAAAGCTTATAAGTGTTTACTCTGTGAAACAACATTCAGTCAAAAATAGAATTTAAGCAGACATGAGGAAATGATTCGCCATAAAAAAATCCCCTATTTCAAATTATCCACATAAGTGTTTACTCTGGATTGCAGTCCGAAGAAAAGCGCGCTAGAGAGTCCCTTTAAAAAAGCGTACGAACACGTAGGTCAGCCCCCTGAAAATAGAGGAGCAGACGGAGAAGGAGGATATCGGGGTGTTGATAGGCGAGATCAGAGGGTTAAGGGAGGACGTAAGGGGGGCTATGAAGCAGATGGAAGGTATGAGGGAGGACCTGAGGGTAAGAGATGAGAGATGGGGAAAGAAAGTAAAAGAGCTAAGGGGAAAAGTAGGATTGCAGAGGGAGTTGGAGTCGGTAAGGAAAGAAAAAGAGGACGAAATAAAGGAGATGGAAGAAGATATTAGGATGTGGAAGAATAGGGCGGAAAAAAGGCTGGAGAAGGTGGAGGGCAGTTCGGGAATGGAAGCAGGGGGGAAGGTGAGAAGCAAGGTATTTGGGAGAAAGTGGAGATCATGATAGAAGAGAAAGTGGGAGAGCGTAGGTATGAAAAGGAGGAGAGAGCAGATAGAGAAAGGATAAGGGCAATCGAGTTGAGAATGGAGAGAAAAGAGAAGGCAGATAGGAGAAATAATATAGTGATAAGAGAATTGAAGCTCAAGAGCAGGGAAGAAAGGGATGGGGTGAAAGCGCTGCTACAGAGCATAAGGTGGGTTAAGTGCAAGGTAGGGAAAGTTAGGATGGAGGGGAGAAAGGAGAATGAAGTGGCGGTGGTGGAATTGGAGAGCTGGGAAGAAAAATTGGGGGTAATGCGTAACAAAAATGGGATAAAGGAGAATAAGATTTTTATCGATCAATATTTTACGAGAAAGGAAAGTGATGTTCAGAGAATGCTAAATGACAGGGCTAGGAAGGAGAGGAGCGAAGGGAGAGCAGTGAAGGTAAGGTATCGGAAAATAAAAATAGACGAGAAAATGTGGGTATGGGACGAGAAGAAGGAAGTGTTGAAGGAAGTGCAGGGGAATTTGTTCCGGGGGAAGTAGGGGGGTAGGAGTAAAGTACGGTGGAGGAATGTTAAAGGTGTTGTACTGGAACATAGCAGGGGTAAAGAAGAAAGATGAGGATTTCTGGCGGTATCTTCAGGAATTTGATGTGATTGGACTGGTAGAGACGTGGGTAGAGGGAGCGGAATGGGATAGAGTAGAGCGAAAGTTGACAAGGGGGTATACGTAGAGGCTACAGGAGGCGGTCAAAGCAAAAAGGAAATGAAGGGCTAGTGGGGGAATTATAACAGGGGTTAGGGATGGATTAGAGGAAGAAGTTCATGGAAAGGGAGAGGAGAAGGGCGTGCAAATAAGGGCTGTAAAGATAGGAGGGGTGATGTATAAGTTTTGGACTGTGTACTATAAGGATGGAATGGAAAGGATTAAAGAAAGGGTAGAAAACTTACTAGGAGAGAGAGATGAGGATATGGTGGTAATAGGGGGGAGACTTTAATGCGAGAATTGGGCGGGAAGGGGACCTGTACCACGAAGGGGAGAGCTTTGAAAGAAAATCGAAGGATAAAATAATAAATAAAGAGGGGAGGATCCTAAGAGACTGGGTGGAGTATAGAGGGTGGGCGATGGCGAATGGTATGGTAAAAGCGGACGAAGAAGGAGAATAAACGTATGTGAGTAAGAGAGGTGTATCGCTTATAGACTATGTGATTATGAATATGCAAGGGTTTGAGGAGCTAGAGAAATTCGCAGTGGAAGAAAGGTTGGAATCAGACCATCAGCCATTGAGTTTGTGGAAACAGTACAAGGCTGGTGAAAGGCAGGGTGGGGAAGAAGGGTCGTTAGGGAAGAGGGTGTTATGGTCGAGAGAGGCGATTAGAGAAGTATCAGGAGCAGTTGGGCAACGTAAGCTTTGAGGGGGAGTCCGTGGACGAGATATGGGAGGATCTACAAGAGAAAGTGAAAGGTTGTGTGCAAAAGAAGGTATTTAGGAAAAAGAAGAAAGGAATGGTAAAGCCGTGGTAGGATAGGGAATGTAAAGTGATGAAGAGAAAGGTAAAAAAGAATTACAGTAAGTGGAAGGAAGGAACCGCAAAAAAGGAGGAGTACGTAGAAATCAGAAAGGAGTTTAGGGCGATGTGTAAGAAGAAAGAGCAGGAAAAAGAAAAAGAGCTGGAAGAGGAATTGAGAAGTGTTAAGACAGAATGGGATGTTTGGAAGATAATTACAGTAAAGACCCGTTTATTGCAAGGCTTCTGAAATGAATGGGTCCCGTTTATCGCAGTAATATATGACATTTTGATAATAATCACGAAACAAATCTCTGACAAATAATTATACCACTAAAATATGTGCCTCACCATAAAGGCCTAATCGCTAAATTTAAAATTATATTTCGCAATTTTTATTATTGTTCTTGAACTCTCTTATCTTTCTATTGGCAAAAACGAGACAGGCGTGAGACAAGCCGAGAAAAGAACCAGAAAGTCTGTTTCTTTTCTCGGGTAAATGAATGCACTTA
>NC_046661.1:61753288-61754448 GCF_010883055.1 Belonocnema kinseyi
AGGATAAAGTTTAACCAAAAATGGAATAGTTCAATTTCCAGATAAAAGCTGTGATAAAAAATTGAATTGAACAAGGAAAAAAAACGAATTTTCAGTAAAATTTTTAAATTTTCAAGGGAACAGGTGAATTTTCAACCAAGAAAATTAATGATCTACAAAAAAAGACAAATTTTAAGTAAAATACATGAATTTTCAACGAAATTATTTAATTTTAAAGTCAAAAAGAAGAATTATCTACAAAAAGTTGAATTTCTTAAACGAGAAATATGAGTTTTCAATCAAAGAGTTAAACTTTCAACCAAATAGTTAAATTTTCAACCATAATTATAAAACCTTGTTTAAAAAAACGTATTTTTTTACAAAGTAGTTCAACTGTTAGTGAAATAATCGACTTTTAAACCCAAGAAAATGTACAGTTCATATTTTATCCAAAAAATTGCATTTTTGACCAAAAATGATACATTTTCAACCAAAAAGATTAAATTTCTACTAAAAAAGGTCAATTGAATTTTAAGAAATTTTTAAATTTTAAAGTCAAAAAGAGTATTATCTACAAATAGTTAAATTTTTAACCTAATTTAAAGGCAAATACTTGAACTTTCAACTATAATTATGAATCCTTAATAAGAAAAAATTAATTTTTTTACTAAGTAGTTCAACTTTAAGTGAATAATCGAATTTTCCACCCAAAAATTATTACTTTAATTTTTAACAATATAGTTGCATTTACAACAAAACGACTTTGCAACTAAAAAATATTTACAGTTGATAATTCAACCGAAAAATGTAATTTTTAATCAAAAAGTGTAAATTTTCCATAAAGAAATTTAATTTTTACAAAGAAAGACGAATTGTTAACAAAATACATGATTTTTTAACCAAAAATGGTATAGATTAATTCTCAGTTTCAAAAATGTATTTTCAACGAAAGAGATGAACCTTCAAATAAAAGAAATAAATATTTTAACAAAGTAGTTGAATTTTTGATAGAAAAGAGGACTTTTTTACAAAATAGTTACATTTTCAACATAATAATTAATTTTTGAATCAAATAATTGAGTTTTTATCCAAACGAGATGAATTCCAAAATCACCAATTTCTTAAATTTCTTTCAAATGCGGATCACGATTTAAATAAGACTATTATAATATAACATAATT
>NC_046661.1:61754548-61758641 GCF_010883055.1 Belonocnema kinseyi
GCTACAGTTTTAATTTTAAAAAAGATTCAGAATTAATTTAAAACTTGAAATTATTTCAAATAATTTGAAACACGATTTAGACTTTTGCAGATTAAAAAAAAATCTTTTTGGGAATTCTACAGTATTTGAAAAGAATAACAAAAATTTTTGTGATTGCTAAGAACATTGAAAATGATTTTTTATTTTGACAAATAAATTTTAAGTGAGTATTTGGAAACATTTTAAAAATTAAAAAAAAAAGAATCCCGAAGATTTTAATAAAATTTTTTTATTTCGCAGTTTTTTAATGTTAGGAAAAAAATCTAATTAACAAAATATATCAATTTTCAACCCGAAAGTTTACTTTTTAACAAATTAAATTAATTTTCTATCAAATAATTGGTGTTTTAACTAATACAATGTATTGGATAAAGTTTCAAACAAAAATTGAATAGTTCAATTTCCAGATAAAAACGATTAATTTTTAATCAATCCTAGAATAGTTACATTTTCAGATAAAAAAAATTTTTTAATCGAAAAAATAAATTTTCAGTAAAGTTGTTAAATTCTCAACCAATAACATGAATTTTCGAACAAGAAAATGAATGATCTACAAAAAAAAACAAATTACAAACAAAATTGATGAATTTTTAACCAAATTATTTAATTTTAAAGTCAATAAAACGAATTATCTACAAAAAGTTGATTTTTTTCAGCGATAAATATGAGTTTTCAATCAAAGAGTTAAACTTTCAACCAAATAGTTAGATTTTCAACCATAATTATAAAACCTTGTTGAAAATAACACTATTTTTTTTACAAAGTAATTCAACTTTTAGTGAAATAATCGACTTTTAAGCCCAAGAAGATGTACAGTTCATATTTCAACCAAACAATTGCATTTTTGACCGAAAATGATAAATTTTCAACCAAAAAGATTAAATTTTTACCAAGCAAGGTCAATTTCCAACAAAATATATGAACTTTCAACAAAATTATTTAATTTTAAAGTCAAAAAGAGTATCATCTACAAAAAAGCTGAATTTTTACCCCAAAAATATGATTTTTCAACCATAATTTTAATTTACGACCAAATAGTTTAACTTTCACTTACAGTTGAAGTACTTACTAAAAAAATTAATTTTCTCTTATTAAGGATTCATAATTATACTTGAAAATTCAACTATTTGTCTTCAAATTAAATTTTTTGTTAAAATTGCATCTTTGGGCGTTAAAAGTCAACAATTTGATAGAAAGTTAAACTATTTGGTCGACAATTAAAATTTTGGTTGAAAAATCATATTTTTGGGTTAATGATTCGGCTTTTTGTAGATGATACTCTTTTTTACTTTAAAATTAAATAATTTTGTTGAAAGTTCATATATTTTGTTGGAAATTGACCTTGCTTGGTAGAAATTTAATCTTTTTGGTTGAAAATGTATCATTTTTGGTCAAAAATGCAATTGTTTGGTTGAAATATGAACTGTACATCTTCTTGGGCTTAAAAGTCGATTATTTCACTAAGAGTTGAATTAATTTGTAAAAAAAATACTGTTATTTTCAACAAGGTTTTATAATTATGGTAAAAAATTTAACTATTTGGTTGAAAGTTTAACTCTTTGATTGAATCATTAATTTTCTTGGTGGAAAATTCATGTTTTTGGTTGAGAATTTAAAAACTTTATTACAAATTTATTTTTTCGATTAAAAATTATTTTTTTTATCTGAAAATGTAACTATTCTAGGATTAATTAAAAATTAATCGTTTTTATCTAGAAATTGAACTATTCAATTTTTGTTTGAAACTTTATCCTGTACATTGTATTATTTAAAACACCAATTATTTGATAGAAAATTAATTTAATTCGTTAGAAAGTAAGCTTTTGGGTTGAAAATTGATATATTTTGTTAATTAAATTTTTTCCTAAAATAAAAAAAATTGCAAAATGAAAAAATTTCCTTAAAATGTTACGGATTCTTTTTTTTTAATTTTAAAAATGTTTTCAAATAATCACTTAAAATTTATTTGTCAAAATAAAAAATCATTTTCAATGTTCTTAGCAATCACAACAATTTTTATCATTCTTTTTAAATACTGTACAATTTTCAAAAAGCTTTTTTTTTAAATCTGCAAAAGTCTAAATCGTGTTTCAAATTATTTGAAATAATTTCAAGTTTTAAATTAATACTGAATCTTTTTTATATTAATATTGTAGCGTTTAAACTTAAAATTTAGCTCATTACAAATTTAACAATTCAAGGCTTTCTATTTCGAACCATTCTGTTCAAATTTGTATAGTTTTTAACAGTTGTTTGTAATGGATTGTATTCAATGAACGGTCAAATATTGCTGATGATTAAAGAAATTTTCTTTTTTTAATTAAAAAATTTCAAATTGAATGGGTTGAAAGTAAAAATTTTTTATACTGAAATAATATTTTGAGTCATAATCGAATACAAATAAATTAATTTTCTAACAAATAATTGGTGTTTCAACTAATACTATTTACAGGATAAAGTTTAACCAAAAATGGAATTGTTCAATTTCCAGATAAAAGCTGTGATAAAAAAATTTAATTTAACAAGGAAAAAAACCAATTTTCAATAAAATTGTTATATTTTCAAGGGAAAAGGTGAATTTTTGACCAAGAAGATTAATGTTCTATAACAAAAACGATTTTCAAACTTAACCAATATATACGATTGATTTTTAATCAATCCTATAATAGTTACATTTTCAGATAAAGATAAATAATTTTTAACGGAAAAAATTTATTTTCAACAAAGTTGTTGAATTGTCAACCAATCAGATGAATTTTCGACAAAGAAAATTAATGATCTACAAAAAAAGGCAAATTTTAAACAAAATACATGAATTTTCAACGAAATCATTTAATTTTAATATCAAAAAGAAGAATTATCTACAAAAAGTTGAATTTCTTAAACAAAAAATATGAGTTTTCAATCAAAGAGTTAAATTTTTAACCAAATAGTTAAATTTTCAACCATAATTATAAAACCTTGTTAAAAAAAACGTATTTTTTTACAAAGTAGTTCAACTCTTATGTTAGTGAAATAATCGATTTTTAAACCCAAGAAAATGTACAGTTCATATTTTAACCAAAAAATTGCATTTTTGACCAAAAATGATACATTTTCAACCAAAAAGATTAAATTTCTACTAAAAAAGGTCAATTGAATTTTAAGAAATTTTTAAATTTCAAATTCAAAAAGAGTATTATCTACAAAAAAGCTGAATTTTTAACCTAATTTAAAGGCAATTAGTAGAATTTTCAACTATAATTATGAATCCTTAATAAGAAAAAATTAATTTTTTTACCAAGTAGTTCAACTTTAAGTGAATAATCGAATTTCCCACACAAAAATTATGATTTTAATTTTTAACAATATAGTTGACTTTACAACAAAACGACTTTGCAACCAAAAAATATTTACAGTTGATAATTCAACCGAAAAATGTAATTTTTAATCAAAAAGTATAAATTTTTCATAAAGCAATTTAATTTCTACAAAGAAAGACGAATTGTTAACGAAATACATCATTTTTAACCAAAAATGGTATAGATTAATTGTCAGTTTCAAAAATTTATTTTCAACGAAAGAGATGAAACTTTAAATAAAAGAAATAAATATTTTAACAAAGTAGTTGAATTTTTGATAGAAAAGAAGACTTTTTTACAATATAGTTACATTTTCAACAAAATAATTAACTTTTCAATCAAATAATTAAGTTTTTATCCAAACGAGATGAATTCCAAAATCACCAATTTCTTAAATTTCTTTCAAATGCGGATCACGATTTAAATAAGACTATTATAATATAACATAATTATAACATAATATTATATATATATATGTGTGTGTGTGTGTGTGTATAATAGTATTAATATTTATATAATTTATGTTTTATACTTGAAGTAACGTAACCTCAAAATACACGCATTAAAGAGGCGCGCAAAGTATTCAAATCATGAGAATCGCCAGCCCAGCTTCGAAATCTGGAAATATTAAAATCATAATCTCTTCAGTTTATTTCAATGCAGATAGAGATATAAATAGAACCGCCGAAGTGGTCCGACCGGCAATCGTGCAC
>NC_046661.1:61758741-61774249 GCF_010883055.1 Belonocnema kinseyi
TAACTACATTTTCGACTATCTCAACGTGCTGCCGTCTTCAACTTTTACCCGTTTCTATGGTAACCGCGTCCTCCAAGCACGTCAACGGGCGGGTGGGGCCGGGGCGCACACCGAAAGTTGTTGAATTCCAAACCGAATGTGATTTTCTGTTTCTCGTTCTCGCGTTCGCCTTCGCCATCTCTATAGCAATCTTTGCTACAGTAGAGTCGGTTGGCTGGCTCTGTACGGCCTGCACGCAAAAAATGTTATGAACACTGAATTACCTAATTATATTCAACTTAAAGAGAGCCTTAAAAAATATTCTATTTATTACTATTTTAAATTTTCGAGGCAATAAATAAATGTAAAAAATTCTTCTCGTACTTTAGAATTTTAGTCAAATTTCTGTAATTATTTTAAAAAACTAAACTTAAAATTTAAATGAAATTAAGATAAATTAAAAAATTAAATAAAATTTATTTAAATTCTAAATTACATCAAATTTAGTTGAATTTAAAATTTAAATAAAATCTAGCTTAATTCAAAATTTTAATGAAATTTAGGTGAATTTAGGAATTAAATAAAGTTTAGTTAAATTAAACTAATTTCTCGTCTTGTTTCTTATCAAAGAGAAATTTTCTATATAAGTTAATAAATAAATAGTTAGTAAATAAGTTTAAAAACAATTCTATTCGTACTTTAAGACTTATTGTAGTGCAATTTTAAAAATTATTTTGTAAAACTCAATTTAAAGATTGAATACAATTTAGATATTTTCAAAAAGTGAATACATTTTAGTTAAATTCAAAATTTAAGTAAAATTATAAATGTGGATTGTTTCTTGGCCTCAACAATGGAGAGCATTCAAATAAGCTGGAGAAATTAAAAAACAATTTCCTTATTTTTATAATAATTAGTTAAGTGCAACAAAAATACTCAGGAAAGTAATTAGGACTCATAGTTCTAAAGTTTTTGGTTTGACACTTTTCAGAAGTCGACAATGTCAAAATATAAAAGTAAGCGTTTAAACGTCAGCATAACTATTTTGCATGGAAATACTTTATTATCCCACAATTTTATTTCAAATTAGAAGTATGTTAGCAATCAGATAATTATTCCATTCGAAATTATTCAGTTTCAAAAATTAGATTATAACTTCATAGTCTTTGAAATTAAAAGGCTTTAAATGAGAGAAATTTACAGTGTAATTATTTTCTTTTAATAGCGTAAAAATAAAATAATAATTATTAGAAGAAACTAGTTTATAAATTTAAAATTCAAAATCTCAGTATTTGTAAAATTTCGAATATTCTTCGAGTATGACCTGTCAATTCAAATTATTTAATTTTTAACGTTTTAAATGAAATAACTTATGATTTGGAAATTCCTTTTTTACAGCTTTAGAATATAAATAATTTAAAGCTGCAATAAGCAGATTATTCGATGTCAAACCTCGTGAAAAATTAGAATAAATATGAAGCCTTTGAAATCGAAAACTTTTTATAGGAACAGGAATTTTAAATTGAAAGGTTTTAATATATTTTCAATTTAAAACATTCAAATGGAGTAATTTTATAAACAGAAATTTTAAGAATTATATTTTTTGAAACTTTTCATAGAGTTGATGAATTAAAAATGCAAGCATTAATATTCTTTAAATTTTGAATAAGCCTCAAGTATATAGTCTGATAAATTCAAGTTATTTAATTTTGAAAGTTTTGAATTGAAAATTGAAATGCAGAATTCTAAATGTTTGTATTTGGGTATTATCAGATTTTAGAGGCCATTAATTTAAGTCTAATCAAGTGCGAAGGCTTACAGTTGTCAATTTTACGATATTAAACCCTTATATTCAAAAACAAATTATAATTTCAATCTTAAAATTTTTAATTGTTTAAGATTTGACTCTTAAATTCAGAATTTTTTCAATGCTTTACATTTTTAATTTTACACTTTCAAACCTTTTTTTTTTTAATTTGAATCATCGAGAAAAAAATATTGCATTTTAGTAGACACAACTTTTTTTTACGTAAACAAATTAATTTAGGAAATACCCCGTGCGCGAAGGTGAACAATCCGTCCAGAGGGAAAAATGGGTTAAGCCAAATGTGCTGTTTGCGTGAAGAAACTCACTATCTTCGTTTTGACGCGAGTTCTTTACGCATACGCTACAACGCGAAAATGACCCTTACGTCAAACTTTAGAAAGTAACTTTTTTCTCTAAGACGGCAGAAGCAATCATGGCTTATCACATTAAAAAAAATTATTTGATAACAAAATTTCGTCACTTATTTATTACATGAAAAAATTTGTTTTTGTTTACAAGATTTAAGAAGTAAGAGAAAAATCTTGATAGGAATATATTGATTTTTGAAGAACAAGAAGCTTTAAGCATTATAACGCTAGGCGTAAATAATTTAAAAATATCTGCCTTTTTAATTTAATAAACTCAATATTAAAATGAAAGTTTTAATATTGTCAGAAATAAATATTCACTTTAACTTCAAGTACCTAGATGACAGTTTTGACTTGTCATGTTCATTGTAATTTTTACATTATTTCTAATTGTCTACTGTTTCATGAATTGCGGTTAGAAGAAAGTTGTGAAGAATACAATAGAGCGGAATTAAACTTCGGTTTTCAATAAAGATCTTTGAAAAGGAGTATACAATTTTTGAAAAAATAAGTCTAACAAAAAAGTGCCAGATCATGTATTTTTTGGTTCGATTCATAATTTTATTCAAATATGAAATTCTTTCCAAATTTCTTTTTAATTATGCAAGAAATAAACATTTTTAATATCTTTTTCAAATAAAAAATTGGGGTTTTTTACATGATTGTTGTTATTTTTCATAAAAACACTTTTTTTTTGTTAATTAGGTAATTAATTTATAATGTATAAGCCTTTAAAATTTTATAAAAGAAACTGAAAGTTGATCAAATATTCAAATTTTTAGAAAATAAATTTATTTAAAAACTAATTTAAAAAAGCAAGTTTTTTATTAAAGGAAAGAATTTAAAATAATTATTTTAGCAAAATCAAAAATTTTGAATTGAATTAAATATGCAAACAGTTAAACAAGTAAATGCAAACGAAAGCTTAATCGACCAGCTGGAAAGTATAGTTTTCTATATATGGCCGGTGGAGAACATTTTAAAGTTTCAACTTATTTTTCTCAATAAATACAAAATAAAGAAATAAAGGAAATAATTAAAGGAAACTAAATAAAAAACTAAGGAAACTTATATATTTATTAAAAATAAAATAAAAACGGCGTCAAATCCTTTTGAAAAATATAGACTATTAAAGTACATAATAGTTCTGTGAATTTATAGCATTGGTTTATATTATTTTTCATGATTGCGGTTTAAAAAATGTAATTAGCTCAGATATTAAAACAACAAAAAGACGAAAATTATGGCAATTTTTATGTCAATTTTTAGTATTAAATGCTAATAAAAAAAAATTAAGCAAACTTACATTTTTTCTTAAAGTTAGATTTCTGGAGCAGGTAAAATGACATTTTGCAACATTTCAGAAGACATTTATCTACGTCTATAAGGAAATTTAGGAAAAAAATTATTTATAAGGAAAATTCTTTTCAGAATTTTTATTTCTTTAACCAGAAAAAAATAGTACGGAGATATTAAACCAGAATTCTGGTTGATTTATCCAGACAGTTTTTTTAGTTTATTTAAATTTAAACAAAACTTAACTGTATCTTCAAATTCACTTTTCTACTAATTTCCAGAAAAATTATAACTTAAATAAAAAATAAACTTTTTAATTAAAATTTGTTATTACTAATTTATACTAACATAATTCCTACATTTTGGGCATAATTTTGATTTTAAAAAGTCTATAGAGTTTTCGAATTCCTTCAAGACCTTTTCTACACAATTAAAATTATTTTTCCATTAACTTATAAAGCAAAATTAGATTGTTATCATTTTGGATTTCAAATGCACTATAATTTGGCGCGACCGAATATATGGTTGTTTATCGCGCCTCTACAAGTATGTGGCCGAACTAAGAGGAATATATATATGCAAGACCACAAACTTGTCTGTCGCGCCAACTACCGATATGTGGTGCAACTAATCTCATGTCGCATCTAGGACCTAATATCTTTGACCAGCCCTACCATTCTTAGTGCTTCTTTTTAAGCATTTCAAATTTTCAACTCGATATGGCGTTTCGTGTGAATTTAAGTTGGAAAATAAAAAAAAGTGGCAGTAAGGTAGAAATCTGGTCACGTGACCAACTCATCTCATGGCCTTAATCAAAGATATTATAAACGTAGATGCGGTATGGGGCGTCGGATTGGGGAATTATATACACAGGACATAACATTTTCTGCCCTATCGAGGTGCTGCCCTCATCGTACTACGAAGTCGAATTCTTGTTTTCTCATTCTTCGTAAAATATGACGGTAAAGCAGTAGAAAAATATTTTGAGGTTAGAAAAGTTTCACATGTATGTATAGCTGAATTTTTTCAGATCTGAAGCTTGATCCAGGTTTTCGGTACAGTCTTTTTTTAATTATAAAAAAAATATTTTCGAAAAATCACATTTTTAATTTTAAAAAAGTATTATAGAAAGACATTTCAAGATAAACAAGTGCTGAAAGCATTTTTCTTTGACAATTTTTTTTTTATTGAAATAATCAAATATTTATACCAAAGAAACAACTTTTATAATGTTGGAAGTATTTAAACATTATTGTTTAAATTTAAAATGATCATTCAAACAAAATATATTTCTGGATAAGATATTTTGGTTGAAAATGTATATAGTATTTTTTAAATCACAAAAGTTCTTCTGAAAAATCGAAATGTTAATTAAAAAACACGTGTTTTTATATATTAAATTATCGGTAAAATTTTTTGTATAATTTTAATTTTAAATTCAAACAATAATTTTTAACACTTTAAATATTAAACAAAAATTATATTTACAAAGAATATTTTACAAAGAATATTTGTTCAACAACAGAATGGATTTCTTCGCCCGAGATGCAAACATAAATTGTACTACAGTAAAAACAACTGCAAAAATTTAGACCAAAGTCAAACTTAGTAAAGAAAACATACCTTTGTCGACCTATAAATACTAATTTTATTCCCCGAAACATTTTTAAAAAATCTCTTCGAAACACTGTTATTGCAAATATTTAATTGGAGGAAAATATTTGTAATAAAAATAAAAATAGTACAATTTTTACATACAATTCTTAAAATAAACAAATCTGTGTCAAACCACAATCCAATCCGACTATTCTTTTAAAAGTTATCCGATATACAGAGAACCACAACCACAATAATGACGACGTAGACGCCAGAGAGACAGATACCGATGTAAAAACTTGTTTTCTGACTCAAGGAGCCTCAAAACGTCAAAATTTAATTAAATTCGCGAAAATCATTTTTCGCATAAAACTCTTCTCATTATGGATGAGAATGTGATAAAATAATCATGGGGCCTTGAAAAAGTAGCGTTTTTCGCCTCTTGACTTTTTTCCATATCAAGCTTTTTTTGCTTCAAATGTCCATTTTCGTTTGGTTTTTTGGATTTTGAAAATCCTTTAACTTTGGTAAGTTTGATTTTATCAAAAAAAGTTGTCAGGATAAATTGTTCATATTTTTTTGTACCATAAATAGCTGTCGATAAAATGTTTAAATTTTGAAAAAAAGTGGTCTCAAAAATTTTGAAAAAGCTTCAACTTTCCGGATTTTTATCAAAAATGGCTGTTTAACGAACTCGATCTTTCTTTTTGGTCTCTCGAACAGTGTGTCAAAGCCCAATCCAATCGGACTAGTCTTTCGAAAATTATCCGGTATACAGACAACAACAACGACGACGCCGGACAGACAAACAGACTCCGACGTAAAAACTTGTTTTTCTGACTCACGGGGCCTCAAAGCGTCGACACTTGATAAAATCCGAAAAAGCTATTCTTCATAAAAAACTAATAGCTTCTCATTTTTGATGAGAATGTAGAAATTATCAACAAGATTTGTAGAAAATCTTTCAAAGAATAAAATTATTGTCCCGTAAGTTACAACCGAAAAATTACAATTTCAAAAAAATGAAAGTTGTTTTAAATATTAAGCTAGACTCGCGACCGGGACAAATCAGAAAATGAAACTAAATTAAAAAATTGAACTGCAGTTCGAGTATTAAAAACTAAACAGTGATTGATTTTACAATGTGATTCTAGATCTGTTCAAAATGATATAATTTACATATCTTAACGTTAAAATTTTATCTAATTTAATTGCAAAGCCTTCGTAGTGACACAAGTTTTAGGTTCGAATTAATGGCTTCTTAAATGAACGCCTTTATTGAATTTCTAAATCTATTTGAAGTATTATTTCAGTATAAAATATTTCATTTTTAATCTATTTGGTTTGGATATTAAAACGAAAAACAATTTTCAATAGTAAATAATTTGAAAATGAATTGTCACAATTTCAGAGTGACAAATTTAAACTTGGAATGTTACGATTATAATTGTTTAATTTTTTTATTTGTATTTCGAAGGTAAAAGTATTTCATTTTGATTCTTAAAGAACAGTTAAATAAGCATTCATTTAGAAAAAAATCAAATAAGCTGGAGGTTTCTGAATGTTACAAAGAAAAGAACAAAATTTGGAGCTCCTCAAAAATTTTGAAATACTAGGAAAACAATAGAAATTTCTGGGTAGATTTAAAATGATTTTTTATTTTGAAAAAGTACATAACTCAAAGAGAATGTTTAAAAATATTTCAAAACATTTCAAAAGATTAACAATATTAGAAAAAATCTGGAAGCTCTTGAAACAATTTTGTGTGCCGGATTTTACAAAAATGTTAGGAAAAATGGGAATCAGTCTAAAAGACATTTAAAATTTCCGAAAATTTTTTTAACTAATTTTAAAAGATTTGAAATAATTTAAAAGAGAAGAGATACTTTTGATGATTTTGAAATGTTTTCAAAATGTTGACTTTTTATTTTGTAAAATTACATCATTTTAAGAGGAGGTATAAAAATATGGGACCACTGACAAAAATTCCGAAAGGGATGAATGAAAATCCCAAAAAATGAAATCTCCAGCACCTAAATAATAATTTTATAAAAATTGTATTTAAAAATACATTTAAAAACACGTGTGCTTTGAAAGAAAAAAATGTTCTGCCTAAATTTTTTTCGTACCTACATAATAACATTTTTGAAACAAACTTTGCAGGATTCAATTTAACAACGACTTATGTCAAAATTTTCTTTTATTAATAAAAAATTCGATTTTTCAGAACTTTTTTGTTTTTTTCGAATACTATGCACATTTTCAAACAATTTTTTTATCCAGAAATATATATTCGATTATTTTATATTCAACAAATAAGTAATATTTAATAAACAATTTTTTAAATTGTTTAAATACAGGAATTTTCTAGTTCGGATATTTTATGATTCAGGCATTTTCTTTGGGGATTTTTAAAATTCGGTAATATCTTATTGTCTGGAATTTTATTTATTTTATTTTTCGTGAATTTTACAATTCGACTTTTATACTTCGGGACTTTTATAATTTCGGGAATTTTATTATTGGTTATTTTTCAATGTACGAATTTTACAGTGTCAGGAATTTTATTTTTCGGGATTTTTCAGTCGCTTTTTCCGGAAAATAAAATTCCCACAGCACTGTAAAAATTCCGAAATTATAACATTGCAATGTTATAATTTCGGAATTTTTACAGTGATGTGGGAATTTTATTTCTAATTTTCCAATTCGGGACTTTTATATTTCGACAATGCATTGTCGAATTATAAAAGTCCCGAATTGGAAAATTGGGCTAGACAACTCTTGAACAATTAAAAAATAGTTAGTTGAAAAAAATTTTTTTAATAGAATAATAAAATATTTTTACCGAGGAAAAAACTTTTTTAATGTTTAAAGTTTCTAAAAATTATTGTTTGAATTAAAAATAACAATAATTGAACAAATGTATTTTTGGATAAAAAAAAGTTGTTTGAAAATGTCCATTTTATTTTTGTACATTACAGAAAACGCTGGCAAAAATAAAATTATTATTTAAAAAAATTAAAATAAAAGTCGCGTTAAATCAGCGTGCATTGAATCCTGCAAAGTTTGTTTCATTTGAAGCTCACGTGTTTTAAATTTATGTTTGTATCACATTTTATACAATTATTGTTATTTTAAATTAAAACAATAATTTTTAAAAAATTAAACATTAAACCAAATTTCTATAATAAAAATATTTGATTAATGTATTTTTAATAAATAAATAATATTGACCACATAACTGTTTTCTCAATTTCTGTAATTCGGGAATTTTCTAGTTTGTATATTTTATCATTAGACAGCATTCGGCCTGGACTTTTATTATTCGGGAATTTTCAAATTCGATAATATTGTAAACTGTCCAGAATTTCATTATTCTAGAATTTTTTAATTCGGGATTTTCAGGTTTCAGCATTTTGTTATTTCGGGAAGTTTACAGTGTCGAAAATATTTCAAAAATTTAAAAAGATTTATAAAATTGTAAAAAAAGCTTGAAGATTTTGAGGCATTTACAACTCCTGAAAAGCTTAAATAATAATTTCAATTATATATATATTTCGAGTCAGCTGTCTCAATTATAATGATTTAAAGTTAATTTTAAAATATATTTTATGGAATATGATATTTTTTATGAATGTGCCAGTGAAATTCTGTTCGCTTAATTTTTTTTGCCAATGCGAAACGTAATCTGGCTTGGAACTGTCGTCTTAACATCTAAAAACCGAAGAAGCAATTTTTCTATCACCTGGAATCATAATTATATTTTTATAAAAACGTTAGAATATATAATAATTAAGGAATTGGAAAATACATACGAGAACTTGATTAAACGAATAGTCTAAAAAAGTCCGTAGAAATTGCAGACCACAAAAATAAAAACTATATAATATTAAAGAACTATATATAGACAATATATAGAATAAAAATTATAATTAATAATTTTAGAATTAGTGGAAAATATATGAATCCGTAATATAAATTACTCATCGACTTATATTTGTGGTATTTATTAAAACAACCAAGTTTTGCAAAGTTATAAATGTACAAATGTTTTAATTGGCAATTTACTTTCAATCCAAATGGTTCTTGTCGAAGCTAAGTTTACCATCAGTTCGCTTCAAAGGTGTGCCCAGAATTACTTACAGCGCTTCAAGTGGCTCTTGACAAACTATATCGATGGGTGCTTTCTACGGTTAGCGGTGGGTAGAGGGAAAGTGACTTTTTTCGCCGGTCGCGCCGTCTATATTTATGGCGGGCAACTAAGCCCGCATCGCATCTACGTCTATAATATCTTTGCCTTAATGAGAAAGAGGTTATGAATTCCTCGATCAGAGAAATACATTATTTTTGTTTGTAATGATTACTCTCGTCTCTTTCTAGTTTTAAAATTAAATTTTTGTTCATTTCCGACAATTTGACTTAAAATAAAATCACCAAAATTTCTAAATGGAAATAAGATTAATTAATTATTGCAGTGATGATAAAATTATATTTACACTATTAAAACCAATATTTTTTGCTTGAAGCTGAATCTTCTTATTACCATTTTATTAAAATTTTGAAACATTTAAAATTCTATATTAAAGAAAAAATCTTTTTTCTGAAGTCAGAATCAATAACGTTTTTGCATGAAAAATGCATTATTTTTTCATCTGTTACTTAAAAATTCTAATTTAGAATCAAGAAATTACTTTGGACCATTTTCCAATTATTATTTATCATAAATACTAAATCTGAATAATTGTATCATTCAAAATCAGCGTGCTAACAGTGAATAATCGGGTTGTCGGCGCAACGCAAGCGCAGTTTAAAAAGTTCCCAGGATTGGGGAAACAAGCACTGTCAGTGATGCCAATGTTGGCACTCTGTCTACTGCGCAAAATAAGGTTATGGAATTTTAGTACGCTAGACTTATGTAAAAAGTGGACTCACGCGCAGCGGCGTGAATCTAGTATAGAAATGTTAAAAATTTAACAAAAATGTAAAATTCTCAACTGGACTAAAATTTAATATGTGACGTAAAATTGAGTAGCAGAAAGTCGAAAATTTCTACAAAATATTAACCTAACCTTAAATACTTAAATCAATATGATCATACTAAAAATATATTTATAATTATGCAAGTGTATATCGCAAAAAATTTATATCATGTTCTAAGTCAAAATCAGTCACTTGCATTTATTCTTTCGCCGAAAGTAAGCAATTAAGTTTGCAACCTGCAATGCAAGCTTCGCTCATAACATGCGAACAAAAGAGCGAACAAGAAAGCTTTATAGCCAAAATTACACAAATGTGGAATATTATACAAAAGAATCTAAAATTACTATAAGGTGGAGAAATTTTCGTTAGAAAATCGAAATTTATGCGCAGGCGGTAATTTTACCAGGCTAGGGAATTTTACTGCGTAGAGTGTGAGTGCTTTTTTTACACACTCTGAACGTAGTGATTTTTAACAGGTTGTATGAATTCATACAAAGTCATAGAATTAAGCCTGTAAGAGACGTTATTCTAGACAACACGTGGAAATTTGCTTTCTAACCTGTAATTTTAATGCGTCCAAAGTCACATTTTACATGTGTAAATTTGCACTTTGAAGTGCCATTTTAAAACGTATTTTTACAGTGTAAGTGTCATTAATTCTTATTATTTTTAATAAAATTGATTATAATATTAATTAATTTTTTCTAAGAAAGTTACAATTTTCTATAGGGATTTGAGTACGGGGAGCAGGCTCAGGAAGCCTAGATATTTGATTAATAAAATATAGCCCTCTTTTTAAGAATTCCGGATTTACTTGCTTTTTCCTTTTATTTGAATTAATATACACTTTTTGCGCCTGCGAAAGCTTCCCATTGCATTTTTTTATCACCAATGACGACTTTTTTTACTTTGAGCGTCGATTTACTATTTAAATGTTATTATTATTATATTCTGCAGTTAACTTCTATATATCGGACTGCAGAAACACTATATGGTGTTTCAACAAATGTATCTATTAAAAAATACTTCGTGCAACATGAGTCAGGCTTTGGAATTCAATGAAAATAAACTGTTATTTATAAAATATGCGTTATAACTTTTATTTTGACTAAAATCAAAAGTTATATAATTTGTATACATTCTTGTGTATATTTTAATAATTATTTAAATTACAAGATTAGTTTTCTAAACAAAATTTGAATCGCGCGCTAAGTGCGGCAAATCAGCGCGCGGCCCTAACGCAAGCTCAGTAGCACAGGGTGCCAACATTGGTATCACTGAGCACCAGGGTTGATAACTTGTAATACTCCACGTATTACACGTGGTTTTCTACGCGTATATTAATTCCCTAGTTTCCTGCATGATTTGATCTATATTACTTCCAAATAGAAACTTGCGGTGCGCATGCATCAATTTCGAAAAATACCTCAAAGAAGCTATTTTTCTTGATGTGGGTCGTGTTTCCCGTTTTATTGCAGTAAATATGAAAAAAATGTATCGAGGATCACAATAATACAGAATTTAGAATTCTATATAATTTTTCAGAGTTTTATATTTATCGATTCGTGTCATATTATTTATTTTATTCGTCTCATAAATCTGTAGCGCCAAATACCAATATTGAAAAATTCTTTAAATTTTAATAAATATTAAATCAGTTTCAAGTTATAATTATGGAGACCCTGCATAATTACATATATAATATTATGCAATATGATACATAATAATTATTATCGCAATAATCAAACGACATACTGCGAAAGTTTTCTGTCCTTTCTTCCGCTCGAAAAACAAATCCTTCCATGGGATTATATTATGATGTTGGATATTTCTTCTCAGTCATTCTCAGTCATGGAAAAATGTAATAGTTGATATTATTTCAACCAAAAAATATTTCAATTTGAAATAAAAAAAATAAATTCAATCAAATCAGGTTCGTTTTAAAACGAAATATTTGAATTTTCATAAAAAAGAGACTTTTTCAAGAAGACCCTACCGAAAACAATCTTTGAGTATGTACTAAAAATTCTTTAAGTCAAAGAAGCTCAGAGAAATTCTCCGCAGGCACTCAGGTAGATATGTTTTAAGGTCCAGATAGTTCTTTTAAATGTTTTGAAGGCTTTAAAATGTCCTTTCCGGAATTGAAATAGCAATACGATCATAAATAACAAGCAGAGAGTGAAATTGAAATAAGTTTTCGATCATAAATAACAAGCGGAGAGGCTATATCAATAGAGTAGCCGACACTCAAGGGTCCTTTGTTAAGCTTCCGGATTAAAATTTAGAAGTATATTTTTTTTAATTTCATAGTTAACAGCCTAAAACATAATAATTCGGAATCTACGGGTTTCAATGATTTCAAATATCTAACTTTTTTTTAAATGCTTAAAATTGGAATTAATACAACGTTTCTTGTAAATGGAATGAGATATGCCAAAAAAGACAACATTTTTGAATTCAACTAGAAAATTGTATATTAGTATATAAGTTATAATTATAAATAAGTATAATGAGAAAATTCATAAATTAAAAAAAAAGTGTTAATAATTTGAAGAGAAATTTAAAAAGGGAGAGCGGATTAGCAGTGACAACTGCGAGTTCTTCAGATGAACTGTAAATATGTGAAAAAATATTATTATTGGCTCAATACCTAATTATTTATAGAACAGCTATATTTTCTTGGAAGATGAAATCCAGCTAAACGTTTAGCTGGGACAGTTAAAATATTTTTTTCGGTGAAAATTCAGCATAAAATAAAAGAATTTATTAAGTATTTTGTGTAGTTTTCTTAATTATAAATATCCAATTTTACCTGAAATAGCTTTTTTTGAAGCTAGTTTATCGTTTAATTCACTTTGTCACATTTCTACACGTTGTTATAGTGAATGAAAATAAATAAAACGAAATATTAAAACACAATTACTTTTTAAAAACTTTTTCTGTGATGTTTCTGAAGATTGTAATTTTATTTCTAATTATCTTGAATAAAAAAACACTGGCAAAAGATACAATATTCTTTTGTACTCTGCCTTGCCTTTGTTAAGAATCTGATTATTTTTCAATTAAGATTTCCATACTAACACACTTCGTATAACATATATCTACATAATTTAAATTGCAAATGGTTTAACATTTCCAATAAGAACTGTTTTTATTATTTTTCACTTAGAATATTTCCACAAAAATCAAATGAAAAATCTCAAACCTTAAATTATATGATGAACCGTAAGCATAGACGTATACTGGCCTTTACGCATGCGCGCACCTAATATCATGCTACGAGAGAGGGCATCCGATAAGTCCGCAATTCCTGGAATTTTCGGCCCCTACAGCCTCGAAGTTGGAAAGTTATCGGACTTGTACTGTAGTTCAGTGAAAAAGAGAAAGCATTTCCAAAACTACACTGTAGTAAAAAATAAATTTGTAAAAAAGAACATTGTAATTATATAGTTATATAATTCTGCTTCTAAATTTAAACCTTATATCTAAAGAATTGATGAAAATAGGAAATAAATTTTCTTTTATCATAAAAATTATTTTTGTAAAAGTGAGAGAAATTGTTCGCCTTTCAAAATACATTTTTGTCGATAAAAGAAAGAACATTTTTTTAAGAATACTTAAATAATTATTCAACTACAAAGTTGTTTATAATTTTACACTTTTTAATACAGGGCAATTTTCAAGGGACTGAAATGTTTTCTGACAAGTTTAAATAAAATTTTTTTAAATTTTACTACCACATTGTAATTTTTTTCATCAATGTTGTACTTCGTTATAAGACATTGTCTTAATGATACTGAATGCTTTATCTATAGTTATTAATTAAATTGAATTTTAATTTTAAGTTAAAGAATGTATATAATTTAAAAACTTCTTGAAACACTTATGTTTGTTAACTTAAATTAATTATTAATCCACCATAACTTAAAAAGTGGAAAATTGTATTTATTGTTTTAATTAATTTATTATTTATAATTGTATTGTATGTATAGTTGACCAAAAGTCGAACATTATATAATTTTTGGTCCATAAAATGTTCATATATCATATTTATACAATAATAGATTGAAAATAGTCTAATTTTGTATAATTAAAAGATTTTCTTGGGCGTACTAAAATTTTTTAAAAATAAGAATAGATATAAGTTGGAAGACAAAGGGATTACCTCCACAGGGGACGTAGCATCGAGGGCCTGGTGGGGCGATTTCCGTTTCATTGCGGTGTACCTGCTCGTCTGACCCTCACCACTCTACTTCTCCTCACGTCCCTGACTGAGCAAGATTGCTGTGCCGGGCGTTTCCAGCGGAGGGCCCATTTGTCCTAATGAGGCATAAAAATGCCATACATAAAAATGTTATAGTTTCGCAATCAGCAAATTAAAAATATTATATTCGGAATCTATGTTTTTTTGCGATTACAACGATATGTAACTTGCAATTAAAATAATGAAATTAGACTAAGTTCTGTCAGATATTAGTTTGTTTTGACCCTGACTAGATAGCATTATGGAATTTTCCGTGGAATAGTTGTAAATGTATCAGTTTATTTAGTAGAAAATTCGCCTGTTGACAATTTAATAGAATTTACGGATTTTTACCCAACTGCCTAGAAGAATATTATACTTGAAACCAAGTACTTGAATTTTTAAACCAGAAAGACGAATCCTTAACAAAACAGTACACAATATAAGTTATTTATTATACACATACACATATAGACATACACATTAATTTTATAATATTAAAAACGATGGTCGATTCTTAGGCAATCGAACAGAACTAGGGGGTGAAAATTAAGGATTTTGAAAATTAAGGGCCTACTAGTGTATTAAAGACAATGGAAATTTATTAAAAGGAAATTAAACTTCACTTTCCAGGGAATAGAATTAAAAGAAATATACTTATTATAGTAGATTATAATATGGAAAATATAAGAGCATTACTTCCACCGGATGAGTAATTGCCTAAAAAATACCAGGGGCTGCCAAGAAACTCTCTGGAGTATGCATTTTTCAAATATCTTCGTATATTACTCCATATGCACATGTAATTGAAATGTCATATCCATCAATTGCAAAAAACTTAAACCATATGCAATTTAATATTTATACAGCTAATTTCTATCAATTATGTCCAATTTTCTTCCAGTTTCATCATAAAAGATTTAACTACTCGTCTGATTGTCTAGCACTTGTAAATTAATTAGTACATAATATTTAAATAAAATATATAATTAGTTTCGATTTCTGAATAGCGTCAATAACACTGACAATAAAATATTATTAATTAATCGCTTTATTATATAACCTGAATGTCTGAGGGAGTCAGTCCATTAACTGTTTAATTTCCCAGTGCAGATTAAAATTGATTATTTAACTAGGCACTGATTTTAATGATTTTTTTAACTATATAAAAGTTATTATAATAAATGCAGCATGATAAATTATAATAATATTTAGAGGATTATCTTCAAATAAATTAAT
>NC_046661.1:61774349-61778883 GCF_010883055.1 Belonocnema kinseyi
TTGCTGGTGTTAATGTCTCGATGTGCCGAGGGTGGATGATTTTAGTAACATGGTTCATCAGCTTTCTGGTTCTATTTCCTTTTTTATATTGAGTTAATCGACTCAATTTGCACCTTACTTTGCTGACATCCATATCCAACCTGATTTTCCATGGTGGATGTCGATCCCTTGCTGGGACAAAAACTGCATTTGCAGGCCTAGTTTTCCAGCTCAACGTTCTAACGATTGCCACAGCTGCACAGTATACAAGAGTTTGCACCTCTAACGCATTTTGTGCTACGTTCAAATACGTAGGTAAAACCTTGCTGTCGAGATGTGCTATTAGTGTACGCAGATCATTTGTGATGTTCATTTTGGATAGAGAATGCCTTAGTGTTGGTTCTACATATCTGAACTCTAGTAAAGCATGACCAAAATTCCTTTCCAGGTGCTGTAGTTCTTCTGAGATTTCCCTATCCACATCATCGTTAGTAATATCCGGATGTGGTTCTAATGGATCCCGCGCATGATGTTCATTATCCCTAGCACCTATGCCTTCAGCATCAATCAAGTCTTCGTTATCCACATCTTCCAAGGTGAGCTCATCAATAGGAAGCTGCTGTTCCACTTCCATTTTGATAGCAAGTATTTCAATAGCCGAAAGCAATCTGTTTGCAGATATTGAGCGTTTTTGATATGCCAGATTCTGCTAATTTATTTTTGTGGTTAGCTCTGGGTATTTAAGTAAGAAGAGTCTATGATGTTCTCTCCTCACACTTTGCCCACATTTCTCTGCCAAAAAATAAAGGCGCATAACATCTCTGTTCATATGGTATGTCCATTTTCTTCGCTTTTTTGGTTGCTAAACCAAAGTTGCTGGTGTTGGATCATCAATAGGTTGAGGAAGAACATCAATTGCTGCTGCTTGACCGTTTGACGCGGCTTTCTCTAAACTGATGTTCATTGCCGTCGTTTTTCCACGCCAAATCAACTTGTTGTTTAATCTCCATTATTCGGTCTTCTGTAACATGTAGATTAGTCCTGATGTCTTTCACCTTAGCGGTAAGATCTCTTAGTGCGACTTTTTGTATATTAGGATACTTTGCAGCAAATTTTATTTTTAAATTGTATCCTTTTTCCTTGTTTGTTTCAAACTTCGCACTTTCATAATAGGGACGCATCAATTCCTCTTTATTGTGGTATCCCAATTGATGCTTTCCCACGGTATTTCTGTTGAGGTGGCTGGCTGCAAATAGCTAGCGCTAGCCAAAGAATTCTCAGCAGGCACAGTTGATGTTTCACTACTTACCATTTGTCGCAGATATTCTTGCTAGCCAGCTGTTTGATTAGTGAGATCTGCCTGACCATCTCGCAGCTCACCATCGCCACCGCCCCGCATGCTGTGGCCCCCAGCTGTGGCTCCAGGAGCGCCCCGACGTTTCTCGGGAAGCGACAAGCATTTCAAAACCTTTAATAAATGCATTATTTTTCATTGATGGGTTTTGGTGTTCTACTTAGTCCCTCTGCTCTTCGTCATCAGCCTATTTGGCATGGGAAAGCCTGTCAGTAGCAATGCTACCGCCAACATTGCCGTCAGAGTCATGAGAGGAGAGCTCAAGCCCTACCGCGACATCAACGCGGAACACCTTCGGTAGGGGAACATCTTCGGTAGGGATTATTATTATTAAGTGTTTTTATTAAACTTTTACTCGGGTAAACCCGGTTTTACTTCATAACCACGGACTAAGTCAAGTGACTGATGAGATTAGAATGTTATAAGTTAATTCAAATAATTTAATACGATGGTTGAAACCTCCTGCGCTGATGTTGTAGGTATACAATTAGGAGCGGCCACGTGCGTTTAAGGTGACAACAGTCACCACTGGATGCTTTCTTAGAGCTACTATCAAAGGGGGCCCCATCATTGACGGACTGGGTTGCAGTCAAGTACAGGATGGGGGGACCTACAGTTTAAGGTGGGTTCTGAACCACCAGAACCTCGGTAAAGGTACATTGAAAAATTTCTAGAAGTACCGGCTCAGAGATCGAACTCCGGACAAATATATAATATAAAATTATAATATAATTATAATATATGATTATATAAACACCTAATCTTTAAAAACATAATAAGAATGAATTAGAATAATTAGGTATAATATATTATGTTGTATTTAAGATATTAATATTGTATATTTGAAAAAAATAATTAAAATCAATGCCGAGTTGAATAATTAATCTTAAACTGCAGTGGAAAATTAAACAATTAACTTCTCTCTAAATCTAATCTGAAATCAATTTTCAGCTTATAAAACTGAACTGAAATGTAGAACAATACTGGATATTTGGTCGTACAAATTTAACAGACCTTTATTATTTTGGAAATAGTCTACCTTTTTTTATTTACCTGAAATAAATGTTCAGATTTCAGTATACTTTTGAATTAAACTTGCTTTGAATAACTGAATGACATATTAATTAGTTTTCAAATAAAATCACTAACGATTTCGTACATACGCTTGATAATTTAATCTAATTAATAGGTATTACTAATTACTAATTAAATCTCGTGGGAACGATTTTCCTGGCAAAATGAAGCATTTTCTCGTCTGTAAAATTTGGTTTAAAAAAATGCATTTTTGTCGCTTGATTATATTTTAGATCCAATTAAACCTTCAAATCAAATTGAAGCAGATTGCATGGTAATAATAATTTCTTGGAGAGCGAAAATGAATTGTTTTGATTTTTTTGGTATCGATATTATTCCTATAATAATATTTTATTGTCAGTTTTATTGACGCTATGCAGAAATCGAAACTAATTATATATTTTATTTAAAAATTATGTACTAATTAATTTACAAGTGTTAGACAATCAGACGAATAATTAAATCTTTTATGATGAAACTGGAAGAAAATTGGACATAATCGATAGAAATTATCTGTCTAAATATTAAATTGCATATGGTTGAAGTGTTTTGAAATTGGTGGATTTGACATTTCAATTACATGTGCATATGGAGTAATATACGAAGATATTTTAAAAATGCATACTCCAGAGAGTTTCTTGGTAGCCCCTGGTATTTTTTAGGCAATTACTCATCCGGTGGAAGTAATGCTCTTATATTTTCCATATTATAATGTACTATAATAAGTATATTCAATTTAATTCTATTCCCTGAAAAGTAAAGTTTAATTTCCTTTTAATAAATTGCCATTGTGTTTAGTACACTAGTAGGCCCTTATTTTACAAAATCCTTAATGTTCACCCCCTAGTTCTGTTCGATTGCCCAAGAATCGACCAAAGTTTTTAATATTATAAAATTAATGTGTATGTCTATATGTGTATGTGTATAATGAATAACTTATATTGTGTACTGTTTTGTTAAGGATTCGTCTTTCTGGTTTAAAAATTCATGTACTTGGTTTCAAGTATAATATTCTTCTAGGCAGTTGGGTAAAAATCCGTAATTTCTATTAAATTGTCAACAGGCGAATTTTCTACTAAATAAACTGATACATTTACAACTATTCTACGGAAAATTCCATAATGCTATCTAGTTATGGTCAAAACAAACTAATATCTGCTATAACTTAGTCTAATTTAATTATTTTAATTGCAAGTTACATATCGTTGTAATCGCAAAAAAACATAGATTCCGAATATAAAATTTTTAATTTGCTGATTACGAAACTATAACATTTTTATGTATGGTATTTTATGCCTCATTAGAACAAATGGGCCCCCCGCTGGCAAAGCCCGGCACAGCAATCTTGCTCAGTCAGGGACGTGAGGAGAAGTCGAGTGAAGAGGGTAAGACGAGCAGGTACACCGCGATGAAATGGATACTGCCCGCCTGAAGGAACTTCGAAGCCAGGGAACGGTTGTGTCGCTGCACACTGGAAGGGGAAGGGTACACAGGTAGCCGTGGAGAAAATGACGACTGCCCACTCGTCTTACCCTCTCCACGACACTTCTTCTCAAATCCTTGACTGAAAGAGATCGCTGCGTACAGCTTTTCCAGCCTCTTTGTCCAAATGAGGCATAACATGCCAAACATAAAAATGTTATAGTTTTGCAATCAACAAATAAAAAATATTATGTTCGCAATCAATGTTTTCTTGCGATTCCAACGATATGTAACTTGCAATCAAAATATTAAAATTAAGATAAGTTATGGCAGATTTTAGTTTGTGTTTTGACCCTGGCTAGCTAGCATTATGGAATTTTCCGTAGAATAGTTGAAAATGCCTCAGTTTATTTGGTAGAAAATTCGTCTGTTGATAATTCGATAGAATATATGAATTTTTACCCAATTGCCTAAAAGAATATCACACTTGAAAAGATATATTTTAAACCAAAAATTGAATAGTGGAATTTTCAGATTCAAAAACTATTTTTCAACAAAATAATGCTTAATGGTAATAGCAGATAGCCATATCCTAGGCCTAATGAGAAATAGTGGTTTAGTTTAGTATATACTAATGAGAAAGTGATATATACGCGAGACGTGGTTGTGGCTGAAATTTTACCGCGATTTCGCTGGGAGCGGGTG
>NC_046661.1:61778983-61781907 GCF_010883055.1 Belonocnema kinseyi
ATATATTGAATATAAAGAACATCCTCTAATTAAGTGTTTTTATTAAACTTTTACTCGGGTAAACCCGGTTATACATCATAGCCACTGACTAAGTCAAGTGACTGATAAGATTAGAATGTTATAAGTTAATTGAAATAATTTAATACGATGGTTGAAACCTCCTGCAATGATGTAGGCATACAATTACGAGCGGCCATGAGCGTTGGAGGTGACAACAGTCACATCTGGATGCTTTCTTAGAGCTACCATCTGCCACTCCACGAGTTTTTAGTCGCTCGCTTCCTGATGATCAAGAAAGTTTCTTACAATGCAACAGGTATTTAATAAAACCGCCTTCTGTGCTGCTGACAATACCCTGACTCCCAAATGATCAAGATGTTCAGTGCATCTTGCGTGCACATTGCCTGTAGCCGAAATCACAATGGGATGAATAGATGCATGATTCACATTCCTCCATATGGTATTTACTTCATGCCTTAACTCGCTATACTTGTGGATCTTGGTTGGATAGGTTGACTGTAAATTTCGGTTAAGCGGACAAGCAATGTCAATTATGTAGACTCTTCCACATTTTTTTTTCTCGCATCACGATATCAGGTCGATTGGGCCGGATGTAATGATCCGTTTGGATAGTAACATCCCAATATAAGATGTAATCTTCGCTTTCTAAAACGGGCATTGGAATGTATCTATAGAAGCGCATCCATTCTTTTAAGTGTTCTAAGTTTAGGGCAAGTTGCTGATGTATAATGCTCGCTACATCATTATGTCTGTGCGTATATTCTCTCTGAGCCATTACGCGACAGCCATCAATAATGTGCTCGATGGATTCGTTGGTATCTCCACATAATCGGCCCCGGTCAACCACGTCTTGATGTAACACGTGTTTGCGATAATTCCTGGTGCTGACAACCTTGTCCTGTATTGTAATGACGAATCCTTCCGTTCTTGGATACAGAACACCCTTTCTTAGCCAAATATTAGATGCCTCACTATCCACTTCATTTTGATCTAACGTGTTGGGGTGCTCACCATGGATGGCTTTCTGCCTCCATTGTATTTCTAATTCCTCTATGGTTTCTACCCTGATATTCAACGCCCCATCTGAGGACAAATTTAAGGGCATGTATTCAAGATCCGCTTGACAGATGGTTCTGTAAAGCGCAACATTTCGTTTCCTGTTAAAATAGTCTCGTAACTGTATAACTTGTGACTCACACAGTTTTTTGAAATCTACAACGCCCCTACCCCCTAAATGTCGTGGTAGAACTACCCTTTCAATCGCTGAATTTCTGTGATGCATTCGGTGCTTCGTCATTTCTACGCGAACAATTCTGTTTAATTTTGCAAGGTCGGTGTTAGATCAGTTTATGAGGCCGAAGGAGTACGTGAGGACAGGGATGGCATATGTTTTAATCGCCCTGATTTTGTTTGCCGAGTTGAGAAAACTCTTCATAATTAATCCGAGTCTCGTAGTGAAGGCAGTCATTAGGCTTGTCTTAACTATCGTATGTTAAAAACCCTTAGATTCAAGAATACCCAGATATTTATATGACTCGCCCCTATTGACTTGATATCATTTTTGGACTCGTTTCCTCACTCTGCAGTCCCTAATTCTACTCTTGTTAAAGGCACTGTTTTGAATTTATCTGGTTCGAACACCATTTGGATATCATTGGAAAACTGCTTTGTGACATCGATCACTTGCTGTAGTTTCTGGTCTGAACTAGCGTACAGCTTCAGGTCATCCATGTAAAGAAGATGGGTTACTTGATGACTATCCTCATTATCATGAATTCTGAGCGCATGAGACATGCTGTTTAGTGTTTTGCTCAATGGATTCAACGCTAAACAGAACCATAGTGCGCTGAAGGAGTCTCCTTGAAATATACCCGTCGTACAGCGCATGGATCTAGTTATTCTTGGTTGTCCATGATCAAAATTCTTGATTCTTGTACCCCAGAGCCTCATCGCATAGCTTAGAAAGTCAATAATGCGTGGACAGATTTTGTAAAGTTTTAAGACTTCAAGCAAATAGTCATGCGGCACGGAAGGAAACGCTTGCTTGTAGTCAATGTATGCCATGTGTAAGTTCCTTTGATGCTTACGAGCTTGAGTCATGGCAACAACGTCCATAATGACTAGAGCTTTACAACCTCGTGAGTTTTTACAACATCCTTTTTGTTCTTCTGTAAGAATGTCATTCTGGTCGCAATGAGAATAGACCTTATCTGCAATGATAGCTGTAAGACATTTATAAATTGTTGGAAGACAGGCTATCGGTCGAAAGTCAGATGGATTTTGAGCATCTGGTTTTTTTGGTATCATATGCGTAGTACCTTGAAGCATAAAACCTGGCATCAAATCTGGGTGTTCAAGGATCTTCGGAAAACACCTCGCCAACGTAAGATGCACACTTGCCAGGTACTTGTACCAGAAGTTGTGCACCATGTCCGGACCTGGAGCTTTCCAATTACTTGCCTTCTTCAAGACCACTGAAACATCCAAAGTTGTCATGTTTGTCAGATGCATTTCTGGGCTATTGCTTGCCCTTGCTTCCTCCAGTTTGAACCACGCAGTGTCCAAATTGCATCTGTTCATTTTTCCCCAAACACCCGACCAGTAGTTAGTCATATCTTCCAATTGAGGGACTTTGGTGCCTTGGTGATTATTTGGCTTTACTCTCAGTTCACGATAGAACCTTCTTTCATCTGTCTGAAAGTTCTGGTTTTGTTGCCTTAGTGAATTACTTTTTTTTGTATCGATGCAGTCTGGCTGTAAGAACACCAAGTCTCTGTCGTTGAGAGTCTAAAATTGTATCCAATATTGCTGGTGTTAATGTCTCGATGTGCCGAGGGTGGATGATTTTAGTAACATGATTCATCAGCTTTCTGGTTCTATTTCCTTTTTTATATTGAGTTAAT
>NC_046661.1:61782007-61784670 GCF_010883055.1 Belonocnema kinseyi
ATAATAGTATTAATATTTATATAATTTATGTTTTATACTAGAAGTAACGTAACCTCAAAATACACGCATTAAAGAGGCGCACGAAGTATTCAAATCATGAGAATCGCCAGCCCAGCATCGAAATCTGGAAATATTAAAATTCCAATCTCTTCATTTTATTTCAAAGCAGATATAGATATAAATAGAACCGCCGAAGTGTTCCGACCGGCAATCGTGCACCTTCGAGTTTTCAAATTCAGAAGAGGAGAAATGGGTTGCGCGCGCAACCCAGGCATTTATATCGTCTCCTGCCATATTCACACGGACACAGACGTGTCATAGTATTGGACCACGGCTCGTTTCAGATCTGGGATCACTGCCGTCACTCGACACTCGAGACGCAACAGTTTTCGACGTTGGGAATTTGTGTTGAGTGCCGGACCGATAGGTGAACGGTATATACCCAGTGGGCACACAAGTCCTAAACTTGTTCTATATGCGACTTTCGGCGGACGTCTTAAGGACGTCCTGAGGACCTTTAAAATACATGAAAAGATCCAAACGATGTCTTTAAAACTTCAAATCATATGATATAGAGGTACTTTCTAAGGAGGTCTTTAAGACGTCCCGGTGCCCACTGGGTAGCCTGCTCGCACTGCAGCAGCGCGACAGATCGCACGCAATTGGTCGGCGGTCTGTGTGTGTGCATGGTCAGATCGTGCGTGAGCCGTTTCCAGCATACTGCTGGATTAATTTCTCTTACGATTGATTTTAAATGATAAATTTTCGAGATTATAAATAAATATATTTTTTTTAAATTCTGTTCGTACTTTAGAATTTTAGTGAAATTTCAAAAAATATTTTTTTAAACTAAACTTAAAATTTAAATGAAATTGAGATAATTTCAAGATGTAAATACAATTTAGTTAAATTTAAGTAAATTTCAGTTAAAATTGACCGTATAATATAAATGACAATATTTTTTCACCAAATTTCACGAATTGAATATTTACCTGCAATTTACCCAGCAAACACGTTCAGTAACTGTTCCAGATCAAAAAAAGAACTGTGCTCTGTAGCAGTTGTTACATGGTGGTGACCGAATTGTTCTAGAACAAAAACGTAACAGTGAGAACACTGACAAAATTGCGACAGAACTGTTCTCGAACTATGTGACAGCACTGGTCTGTAACAGTTGCTATTGAATTCTTCTAGATCAAACTGATCACAGATGCTCTATAATATTTGTTTCAAGTTTATTTTAGAAATGTGCCATAACAGTGTTATATCGAAGTTCTAGAACTCTGTTACAAGTGTGTTCTTGAACCAATTAGGAACAAAGATTAGTTCGTTAACACTGTGGTCGAGCTGACCCTTGCGAATATCCCTAATGTGGATATCTCGGACGTATCATTTTTATTAGTCGGAACTGCGTACACGCTATCCCGGATCAAAATTTATCCATGGGGATATCAAAATTTCCGCCTCGTAAATATTCCAAGGGGTTATCCCTGGAATAACACGGGATATAAATGGTGTCAAATCGAATATCCCGGGATATCCTATTGCTGTGAGGGGTACATAGCACTGTTCCATATTTGATAAATAACTGTTCTAGAACTGTTACAGAATTGTCCTAGATTTTTTACAATGCAGCGTACCAAAGTTCTAGGATTGTTACAGATCGGTTGGAACAGCGTTCTAGATCTATTAAGGATTTATTATGCAACATTTGTAATTGAGTTCTAGAATTGTTATAGAAATGTCACAGATCGGCTGTCACAGCGTTCTAGAACTGTTACAGAATTGTTCTAGCATATGGAGGATGACATAGTTACTCGCATGTTCGTAACCTGTTACTAACCTGTTCTAGAATAAGTTCTTTTGTGTTCTAGAATAGTTACAGATCTGTTCTGTAACCATGTTTGCTGAGTAGTTAATTAATCGAGCGTCATTTAAATCATTATGTAGGTAATAAAAGGTGATATAGTAGTTAACTTCAACAAAGTTTGGTTTCAATATATTTTTTAGTCTTAGTTTTTATAGTAAGTACAATTACAAGTTTATGTACAATACGCATATTTACAGTTTTATTAAATATAGATATGTGGATTGTTTCTTGGCTTCAACAACGTAGACTTTTAAATAAGCTACAAAATTTTTTTTAAAATTCCCTATTCTTATAATAATTAGGTATATTAAACAAAAAACTCAGCAAAGTAATTAGGATTCTAACTGACTCATAATAATAAAGAATATATCTAGAGAAGAAATGATAATAAAATAATCTACAAATAGTTTACAGAGCCCTTAAACCAGAAGTATCTTACACTGAAAAAAATGTGCATCAAATCAAGTAGGTTAATTTATTTGGCTGATTTTACTGGAAAGAAGCATGTATTTTCTTTTTGCAAGGGACGATTTTCTTGAATCAAGAAATTAATAGAATCAGGACAACTATTTAAATCAAGAATATATTTACTCTAAGCAAAAAACTATTAAGTTAATTTGTTCATTATACTTATTTGCGTGAAGTTTAATAAAACATTGAATTAAGAGTATTATATTCTCATAATAAGTAACTAAAACTCTAGCAAAATGTTTCTTAATTCAATTAAATTCATATACTTATTTTGACTACTATTTTAATTGAAACAATGTTTCAATGACGAGAACTGTACACT
>NC_046661.1:61784770-61788178 GCF_010883055.1 Belonocnema kinseyi
TATCGGCCGTCCCCACCACTGTCCCATGCCGTATCTAGGACCTAATATCTTCGGTCTGGTCCTAAATTTGTATAATTATGAAAGAAGTTTTTCTTGTAAATAATTTTTTTTTGCTTTGTTTATAATTATTAAAGTTTAGAACCAGACCCACCTTTCTTAGTGCTTTTAATTTATAATCCAAAATTTTCAACTCGATGATGCGCTTCGTGTGAAAATAAGTTGGGAAATAAGAAAGGTGGCGGTAAGGTAGGAATCTGGTCACGTGACCCACTCATCACATGGCCTTAAAATCCATTTTTTGTCTCTGCCACTCCACAATCTTATTTTAGGATTAGCAAAATTCTTTTTGGGCCTTTTCTCAATAATTATTTATTATAAATATTAAATCTGAATATTTATATAATTCAAAATCAGCGCGCTAACAGTAACCATTCGGGTTGACGGCGCGACGCAAGCGCATTTTAATAAGTTCCCAAGACGGGGGCACTGGTCACTGCCTATAGAACTTTGTTCCCGATATTTCGTGGAGTATCGTGGAGTATCGTGGAGGTTCGTTGTATGCGAATTTCCATGTTTTTTACTATAGTTTTTTCTCGAGTAGGCAGAATAAAGTCACGGAGTGGATTACCCTGTGCAAATATTAAGCAACAAATTACACAGAGTGTTATTCAACATCGTAAAACGTGGTGTCACTCTTATTTTTTAGTTTAATTTTCGAACAGGTGGAAACAGCAGAAGGTTAGTTTTCTACGAGTGAGAAACTCGCCGGTTTTGATCGGCTAGTGACGAACTACGTTTTTTTTGCACAGATGTGCCTTTACAAGGCTCAATTATACCATTAGATTTAATTATATTGTATCACTGATATCGAAGATCCAGAAACCCCTATATTAAGAACGTGTATCTATGAAATTTAAAACTGATTTGTAGCAATGGACCCATGCCACGTTAACCAAACAATCGCTAGATCTTTGTAGATTTCACACACGGTTTGCAGTCAGCAGTTTTTGTGTTTTTTAATTTCTTTTAAACGAGTTTTAATGAGATTATTTACTCTATTCAGTTATAAGTAAATGTTATTGTTTGCTTTGTTTCTATGTGAAAGGTAATTATTTATATTTAACACTGCTTGTGCAGATATGCAATTTGAGCTTTTGTTATAGTAATGGTTTAAATATATAAAATATTTATTCATTTTAGAGGTTTTTCATTAAAAATTCAGTGATTGGATTTTTTCCACTGTGAAATTGCTTTGACCGTTATTAACATTAATGAGAGAATGCGTTTTATGCTGGTTATATGGTCCAATACAAATGCATTCAGATGTCAATGAATCGTTATTCGTCAATTTTAAAAGATATAACCGACGTACGTTTCAACCTAATTGCAGGCCTTCTTCAAAGTCATACATCACCTGTCAATTTTGATATTAAAATCCAAAAACAAGACATTTCAATTGTACTGTAGTCTTTACAAAGGAGCATAATTTTGGAGTGAGCCCAATTCTATAAATTCAGCTAATTGTTAGAAGTTAACTTTTTTTTATACAATGGTGTGAAAAGTGTCCTTTTTTTAAAAAGAAAAACACAAAAACTTAAAAGTTGAAGCCCAAAAATAAAACAGACTGCAAATTATATAATATTTATTACATTTTAAAATAAAATTTCAACGACAACAGATACGTATTGTTTGGAAGGAAAAACAATAAGTGTTTTTCTTGAAAAAAAGGACACTTTTCCCATCATTATATAAAAAAGAGTTAACTTCTAACAATTAGCTGCGTTTATAGAATTGGGCTCACTCCAAAATTACGCTCCTTTGTAAAGACTAAAGTACAATTGAAATGTCTTGTTTTTGGATTTTAATATCAAAAATTGACAGGTCATGTATTACCTTGAAGAAGGCCTGCAACTAGGTTGAAACGTACATTGGTTATATCTTTTAAAATTGACGAATAGCGATTCATGGACATCTGAATCCATTTGTATTTTTATTGGACCGTATGACCAGAGTAAAACACATTCTCTCATTAGAGATTTTTATTAATAAGTATTCAGCTGCATGACTTATTGTCTTAGTTCGTGTATATCGCGTGACGTTCTGGTATTATCAACGGCTGATAGGACATTCCATACTTTTCAACTGTCCCTACCTAAAAGTGAATCAACAGTGGAACTCCGGGCTCGTGTCAAAAGTAGACAATCGAACGGACCTCTTTTTCTAACGTGTAGATATAGTTTTTGCAATACAGGATTTGCCTAATTATTGAGCAATCATCTCGAATGGAACTTATCCTGTTTTGTTCGCTTTCCCCTCATATTTATCCCAGTCAATCCTTCCTTTACCCACATTCCGTTTGCATCTCTTTATATCACTTGTCTACCTAGCTTTACTCTATTTACTCTATTTCCTTAGTAGTATACCTCTAGTTCTTTCTCGTGTATCCCCCCCCCCCCCCCCCCCCCCCCCCCCCCCCTCCCGATAGGAATTTCTGAATATTAAATGAAGATTCTCAGTCTCAGAGAAGCTTCAGAGAATATTATCCGCAAGCACTCTGCTATTTTTAAAGATACAGGTAGCTCGTTTAAGTGGTGTGAAGGCTTTAAAATGTCCTTTTCGAAATTGAAATAAGAATTCGATCATAAATAATAAGCAGAGAGACTATCTCAATAGAATAGCCGACACTCACTAAGGGTCCTTTATTAAGCTTTCGAATTAAAATTTAGAAATAGATTTCTCTAATTTCAAAGCTAATAGCCTAAAATATAATAATTCGGAATCTACGGGTTTCGGTTATTTCAGATATCTAAATTTTTTTTAGATTTTTAACATTGGAATGAATATAACGTATCTCGCAATTTAGCAATTGAAAAAAACTGTTAATAATTTGAAACAAAAATTTAAAAAGAGAGTCGGGTTGGTGGCGGCAAACTACTCAAATCGAGCCTGCAGATAGCCTGAAGCGGGCCAGGTTTTTTCGCCAGAGAATATTCCGAGATTTTCTATCGATAGTTAGTACATCTTTCGCCTATTCCCGTCTATCATTTTCTATCTCTTTTTCACTCCAGATTCATCTCTGTCTCTGTAAATTCTAAGCAGTGAACATTGAATGCTTATCAGTAAAGTGTTTCTGACTATTTGGATCATTAAAGTTTCACTGATTCAAATAGCTGGAAGTATTTCAAAAGTACTGAGTTAAATTACACGGAGTCAAATTCGACGAGATCGCTTTATAAAAATTGCAATCCATTTGTTATATCTCAGTTGTTCCTTTTTATATATATTGACTGATGTTTATTAACAAAATACATGTTACGGCGACTGATAAGAGAATCCATACAAAATTCCAGAACTTAACCGAACAGTGCTCTATAGTTAAAAAAATAAAACATTATTTTCGTATTATCA
>NC_046661.1:61788278-61796239 GCF_010883055.1 Belonocnema kinseyi
TTCGCGCAGGAATTTAGTGCTAATGAAGTGCTAATATATTCTGTAAAAACTAACTTTTGTGCCCGGGAATTTTGATCAAAAACATGTAGTAATGCTGACTTCTGGTGACTGGTGTTGTGTAGCTCAGAAACTATTAGTGATATCAAGATCGACTTTGCGCAGGAATTTAGTGCTAATTAAGTGTTAATATATTCTGCAAAAACTAAATTTTGTGCCCGGTAAATTTGATCAGAAACATGTAGTAATGCTGGCTTCAGATGACTCTGGTATGCGAAACTCGGAAACTATTAGTGGTATCAAATTCTCCTTTGCGCAGGAATTTAGTGCGAATTAAGTGCTCTGGATTTGTGCTAGTCAGAAAATCTGGGCACTTTTTTTTTAACCAAAAACGTGTAGTAATGCTGGCTTCAGGTGACCCTGCTATGTGAAACTCGGAAACTATTAGTGATATCAAGATCTACTTCGCGCAGGAATTTAGTGCTAATTAAATGCCCTAGATTTGTGCTATGCAAAAAATCCGGGCACTTTTTACAAAAAACATGTGGTAATGCCGGCTTCAGTTGACTCTGGTGTTGTGAAACCACGAAACTATTAGTGGTATCAAGATCTGCTTTGAGCAGGAATGTAGTGCTAATTAAGTGCTAATATATTCTGCAAAAACTAAATTTTGTGCCCGGTAATTTTGATCAAAAACATGTAGTGATGCTGGCTTCTGGTGACTCTGGTATCCGAAACTCGGAATTTATTAGTGGTATCAAAATCTGCTTTGCGCCGGAATTTAGTGCTAACCAGTCACCTGAAGTCAGCGTCACTACATGTTTTTGATCAAAATTACCGGTCAAAAAATTTAGTTTTTTCAGAATATATTAGCACTAAATTCCCGCGCAAAGCAGATCTTGATATCGATAATAGTTTCCGAGTTTTACAACACCCGAGTGACCTGAAGTCAGCTTTACTACATGTTTTTGATCAAAATTACCGGGCACAAAATTTAGTTTTTACAGAATATATTAGCACTTAATTAACACTAAATTCCTGCGCAAAGCAGATCTTGATATCACTAATAGTTTCTGAGTTTCACATAGCAGAGTCACCTGAAGTCAGCATTGATACATGTTTTTAATCGAAATTACAGGATAAAAAATTTAGTTTTTGCAGAATATATTAGCACTTAATTAGCAATAAATTACTGCTAAAGCAAATCTTGATATCACTAATAGTTTCCGAGTTTCACAACACCAGAGTGACCTGAAGTCAGCTTTACTACATGTTTTTGATCAAAATTACCGGGCACAAAATTTAGTTTTTACAGAATATATTAGCACTTAATTAACACTAAATTCCTGCGCAAAGCAGATCTTGATATCACTAATAGTTTCCGAGTTTCACATAGCAGAGTCACCTGAAGTCAGCATTGATACATGTTTTTAATCGAAATTACAGGACAAAAAATTTAGTTTTTGCAGAATATATTAGCACTTAATTAGCAATAAATTACTGCTAAAGCAAATCTTGATATCACTAATAGTTTCCGAGTTTCACAACACCAGAGTCACCTGAAGTCAGCTTTACTACATGTTTTTGATCAAAATTACCGGGCACAAAATTTAGTTTTCACAGAATATATTAGCACTTAATTAACACTAAATTCCTGCGCAAAGCAGATCTTGATATCACTAATAGTTTCCGAGTTTCACATAGCAGAGTCACCTGAAGTCAGCATTACTACATTTTTTTGGATAAAAATTACCCGGTACAAAATTTAGTTTTTGCAGAATATATTAGCGCTTAATTGGCACTAAATTCCTGCGCAAAGCAGATATTGATACCATTAATAGTTTCCGAGTTTCGCATACCAGAGTCACCTGAAGTCAGCATTACTACACGTTTTGGTAAAAAAAAAGTGCCCGGATTTTTCGAATAGTACAAAGCGAGAGCACTTAATTAGCACTAAATTCCTGTGCAAAGTAGAATTTGATACCACTAATAGTTTCCGAGTTTCGCATACCGGAGTTGTGGCTTTAGCTGAAGCTAGCATTACCACATGTTTTTGGTCAAAATTACCGGGCACTAAATTTTTTTTCTGCAGCATAAATTAGCATAAATCTGCAGCGCAACGTGATGTCACAGAGTAGATATACTCGCACGCCTCTACCACCATTCCCGCCCTCCAAAAGAAATAGAGGTGGACGCGGTACATGTATTTCTGGCGGGAAGTTCACCTAGCTGGGCATGTCTGATTTAATACAGCTACGGGCGAATATTTATATTGACACGCTCCTGGCTCTAGTGGACAGCCAGGTAGTGCGAAGGGATAATTCACGAAATCATCGGATCATACGATCAATTGCGCGTGCCATCAGCTAATAAGTAGGGATAGCGTGGCACCAATGGACTTTATCAATTGATTGCGATACCGGTACCAGGTCTCTTTAATTACCAGGACTTCTTACTCGAGGGTCTGCAAGAAGGGAGTGTCTCCTGGTTCATTCATCCACCTGTCATTAATGACAGAATTTTAATTGAATAAGCGTCATATTAAAAAAGGACGCTACTCACAACGGATTCTCCTACTCGACTCACAAACTTCCGTTCACTAAACTATCCAGATTCTTCAGAATTCGGATGCGACTTTGCACTCCACATTTATGTGGAGACCTCCTTGTGCATGTTTGCATTTTAGTGTGGGGATTTTAAATAAATGAAAAACTAGCGTGCGCATCATTTATTGTAATGACTTCGCACTTTTATCTCACAATAAAGAAACCTCGTTGTGTATGGTTGCGCTAGCTATTGAAATTGGTATGGGCATTTTACTTTGGATTTTTGTAAAAATGGAGCCAGAAAAAATTTCGCAACGACTTTGAAATTTATCATACGATAAAGATCTAGTTGTGCGAAGAGAGGCCGATTTTTAGGCTATTCAGATGTGAGTAATATTTGGTAATTCGTACAAACAATGCTTCATGCTCATTGTTATTTATGTTTTCAACCATTGCAAGTGCAAACCTTTCTATTCTCATTCTATTTTTGTAATAAAAGTTTTAAATAATAGTTAATAAACGTTCATAACGTTGATACTTTAATTTTCAAATTATTAAACCGAGAAACGTTTATTCTGAAGAGATCAACGAAAGAGTATAATATAGAATTTTAAATCTTTTTTCTTACAGTTTTTATGTTTATTTTAATAAAAATTGTAAGAAAAAAAGATTTAAAATTCTATAAAGTACTCTTTCGTTGATTTCTTCAGAATAAACGTTTCTCGGTCGAATAATTTGAAAATGAAAATATGAACGTTTATTAACTAATTTGTAAAACTTATTGCAAAAATAGAATGAGAATAGAACGGTTTGCACTTATTGGTTGAAAACATAGATAGCAATGAGCATGAAGCATTGTTTGTACGAATTACCAAATATTACTGACATCTGAATAGTCTAAAAATCGGCCGACGACTGCCGACGTTGATCGACGTTTTTTTTGACGTACTGACGATTCAAACCGTAATAGTGGCGAATCTATCCGGCAGTAAATTTATTCACGAATATTAAAAAAAAAATTCAATTTGGTTGAAAATTGACGAGTAGTCGATTTTTCGCACGAACAAATCCAAAATACCCCATTGTGCGCCAGTGTGTTTTTCAGTGGCTGTTTGTGCCGGTTTACAGCAACTAAACCGCACTGAGGGGACGGTCATATAATGTTTCTATTGTATTCTTCACGTACCCGTCGGTCAGAGTTATTTACAGTACCTGGCCGCAACCAAACCGTCTCCCATTTTAGAATTTTCTTTAAATTAGTCAAACTTGTTTAATTTATGATTTTTCTCATTATGAATATTTATAATTATAACTTATATCCTACCATAAATACTACTTTGAAGTTGAATTAAAAAATGTTGTCTGTTTTGGCGTATCTCATTCCATTTACGAGATACGTTATATTCACTCCAATTTTAAATATCCAAAAGAAAAAGTTAGATATATGAAATAATCGAAACCCGTAGATTCTGAATTTCTAACCTTCTAGAAGATAACTTAACAATTTTACAAAATTTAAATTTTGATTTCTAATCCCTTTCAGCTGGTCTACTTGGTAGCCTGGTCGCATTGGTGTAGGCACACCGATTTTCAATAGCACTACCCTACTTAAAATTACTTATAGAATCCAGATAAGAACAGGATGGAAGTTGTTTCTTATCTGGCGCTATTGAAATTAGACCCGGGTCTTGTCCCCTTCAAGATTTCTATCCGGTTTGTAGTCGGGATTGGACCTGGTTTATACCCGGCACTTAACTGGCTTCTATCTGGGATCAGATAACATCTACCGGATTTCTACATGGGTCTTGTAGGGTTCCTTAAAACGTCGACCCGGTATTTAGGTGATTTCTATCCGAAACCTACCCGGATCTTGTCCCCGGTTTATACTCGATCCTTGATCGGATTCTATCTGGATTGATATTTTTATCTCCGACTTCTATATAGCTCTCATCCGGGACTTTCAAGATTTATATCTGGTTTGTTGTCAGAATTGGACCTCATTTATACTCGGCACTTGACTGGGTTCTATCTCGGATCAGATAACATCTACCGGATTTCTACATGGGTACTGTATATAATTCGATTATAAACTTAAAATTTTTTAAAATCAAATAACTCCTGTTAAATCCTTTGAAATTCCTGAAAATCTCTTTTAATAAATGAAAATATTTTCAAATCACATGAAAATCCTTAACTCTTTTGAATTTTTTAAAAATAATTTTAAATGCTTTGTAATATTTTAAATTCCTTTACCGACTTTTTAAACGATATGAAATCCATTGAAATGCCACAAAATCCCTTAAAATCCATAAAAATATCTTGATCTCATAAAAAGTATTTGAAAGTCTTTTTTAAAGTGTCTTGAAAATTCTTGCACTTTTTGGAATTTTTCTAAAATCTTTTATAAATTCTTTAAAATTACTTAAAATATTTTTAAATTCATTTATAAACTTTAATCTTTGAAGGCTGGCCTTCAAATGGCCTCGGACTGATTTCGGGAGGACAGACACGTAAACAGTGTGGGCCGGCTGACTCGTGTTCAATTGTAATATATATCTATATATATGAGGTCGCAATCGCTCTCGCCGTACTTCCCTAAGAAATTGCGTGAGTCACCAGTTCTAGGAAGGCTGAGAACGGGGTGACTGAAAACGAGAGTTTGGTGTAATTCGAAATCTTTAAAAACTTGTAGAGCGCAAAAGAAAAGCGAGGAATATATCAGAATATTTGTGAATATTGAGGGATATTTTGAAATATTTTGGAATATCAAAAATATTCGAGATTATAAAGAATACCAGGAATATCTAGGAATATTGAAAGAATACGTGTATGGGAATATTTAGTGAATTTATCAGGAATATTGGAGTGATCAACGATTATATCAGGAACACAAAAATACGTACCCCTTTTTTATCGGCCCCTATTGGAAACCTTTTCAGATTATATGTAGGTCAGCCAAGAAGTTAAAAAATTGATTTATCTTTAGTGAGAATTTTATAGAAATATGTACAATATTTCGATGATAAATAATATCAACAAATAAGCCAAGTGACATGTGAAGATAATTAAGAAATCGGTCAGAGGTTATAGTAAAGAGCTGAAAAATTTACAAGTGGTCATGTGCCTTAAAGAGAACGGATAGGAACCGGGTAAAAATTATATTCTTATTTTAATTTCTGGTTCCATTTGCCAGATAGGAACTGGGTAGAACCAGTTAGCCGGTACACTTTGAAGAAATAATTTGCAGGTGGCGATGTGCCTTAAAGAGACTAGATAGGAACCGGGTAAAAAAGTACATCCTTATTTTAATTCCTGGTTCCATTTGCCAGAAAAGAACCGGGTAGAACCAGGTAGCCGTTACACTTTCACTTAATAATTTACAAGTGACCATGTTCCTTAAAGAGACCGGATAGGAACCAGGTAGAAAAGTGTAACCCTATTTTAATTTCTGGTTCCATATGCCAGATAGGAACTGGGTAGCACCAGGTAACCGGTTCACAAGCGTCGATTGCCATATAGAGACCGGATAGGATCCGGGTAGAATTATAATTTTATATGATTATTTTCATTTTGTTACCATTGACCAGATAAAAACCGGAAATCCGCCGGCAAAATATTTAAAGAATTTATTTTCATTATCATTTCCCGGATAAAGACCGGGTAGACCCAGATAGATCTCACAAAATTAAATTAAAGACCAAATTAAGACCGTATAGAACCGGGTAAGGACCGAAAGGGTACGTAACCGGTTCCTTTCCGGTTTCAATTGGATTTCAACCTGTCATTTTAAGCATGGTATATTATACAATACTAACACACAGTTTCAAGGACCTCATAGACTATATTTATTGGGTGAAAATAGCCTTTTAAAAATTAAAATGGACCTTTGAAGGGGAACTCAGGTATAAAAAACAAGTAGTACAGGTAGTGCTGAAGAAATAGCACTGAGTACGCACTGACCAGTGTATTTTCTTTGCAATTTACGGGAAAGGACAAAGTAAACGCAAATTGAACGAATCTCTAGATCAAAATAAATATCATCGAGATAAGTTTAAAATACAAAAGAACTACTACCAAAAATTAATACATTTTTTGGTATATGTAAGATCACTTATTAAAATCAGCCAAGTGCAGTAATGAAGTTGAGAATATAAACATACACGAAGTCAATCCCCGGTTAGAGAAGAGTAATAATGGTACAGTAGAAAATATTAACTGGAAGTACATTTTTTTTGATTCCGTAAAAAAGTTGAGCTTATTCGCTGAAAAATAGTTAATCGTTGAATTTCTGCATGAAAATTGTTTAAACAATTAGTAATTCTGTGGAATTTGCAAAATATCACAGAAAAGTGTCATCGACAAGACATTATTATTTGACTGCGTACACAAATTGGGGATATTAGTTGAAAAGCTGCTGAACTCTAAATATGTTTATCAAAATTGCTTAAATTATTCAGGCTTCTTGTAAATTTTCTATGTGTCATATCAAGAGTCACCCAAAAAATATTTCTAGTTGATTCCTTAATAAAAATTAAGTCTATTCTTTAAAAAAAGCCCGAATCTGAATTTCTTTAATGAAAATTGTTTTAATAATAAATAATTCTTGGGAATTTACAAAGCGTCATGGCAGAGCCATGTTATTATTATGTGTTTTTATTAAACTTTTACTCGGGTAAACCCAGTGATACATCATAGCCACGGACTAAGTCAAGTGACTGATGAGATTAGATACGATGGTTGAAACCTCCTGCGATGATGTTGTAGGTATACAATTACTAGCGGCCACGAGCTTTGGAGGTAACAACAGTCACCTCTAGATTATTAAAAAACATTTCTGTGGCGAAATTTTGTCACAGGCTTATACTTATATATATACTTATACTTATACTATATACTTATACTTATATTATTTAAATTAAATTAAATTAAAATTTAATTAAATTTTCATTCAAATTTAAATTAAAAATTTAATTAAATACTTTTTATTATATACTATATACTTATATTATTATTATTATTATTATTATTATTATTACACCATTAAGCGATTTCCCTTTCGAGGTAGGCGTGACTCACTCGGTAGGGGATAGGAGTAGTGTGTGGAGGGGATAGAGATTTTTCAGATTGATCCAGAATTCTCGTGCTATTTAAGTAAATAACACGTTCGTTCCGCAACACTGCTCCGACCCAGTTGCTGATGAATCTCTAGCAATCACCCCAAGCGAAGAACCTCACGAAGTCGCTATGTAAGGTTCCCCACTTGGGTCCATTAGTGGCCAAGGTCTTTTGTTGCAGGCTTCATTCACTCTACTGACGCTCTTTTTATTAACTATTTGCCGCCATACTTTCCTGTCCTGGCATACTTCTCTAGCTTCTTTTATGTCCATGCATTTTTCCATGCAGGTTCTCGTGTTTCTG
>NC_046661.1:61796339-61798904 GCF_010883055.1 Belonocnema kinseyi
AGTAGTAGTTAAGTTGGACTAAGGATGGAATTGTAAATATATGTACAGGGAGCGGTGGCCCTCAAACCCGTAAAAGGGAGAGATTAAATACATACATACATACAAATAAAGTTTTAAAGAGTATCGACAAACTGTCCGAAAGAAAGTTTACGCTGCATAGAAAATAACAATGGTTTAGGGTATTGGTCCGAGCAAAGCAGAGAATCTATACATCGCGATTTTTGAAATTCTGGGCACGTTACAAGGCAAGAAGTATACACCACAAAATACATTCAACACAGCTGTTGAAAGCCGTAATAGAATTTTCTTCGCTTCACCTATAATTTTGAACTTTATTTACTAATAGATACTTTTCAATATTATTAAAAGCTCTGTCATTGTATTTATTTATACCAGTAAATGTATAATTACTTAGAAAAAATATATTTAAAATAAATAAAAAATATAAAAAAATTTAAAACAATTAAAAAGAAAAAACGAAAATGGGGCCATATAGCCACTGCGTCCCTGTCGCCGACCCTGGGTACGGCCAAAAGTAGTAAAATTTTTTTTTATACACAGAATAAATAATACAAACTTGTATTCAAAATAATTTGGAAAGAAGTAAACTTTGAAAAGGATTTTATTTCCTAAACTAGAATACGCAGGTTTTGTACGGTCGGTTGTTATGTGAACATACAAAAATGGACATAAATCGCGAAAAGGAGCAGCTAGAATTTTTAATTCAACTGATTTCTAATGTCCAAACGATTTAGAAACTTTCTGCATTAGCAGATTTTGGATGCCTTTGAGTCAAACTTAGCTGGTCTTCAAGCACACCGTGTATGTTTACAAATGTAATATATTTAGTCACTCAAAACAGGACTAATTAATATTTAAAATTAAAATACTAGCAATCAATTAATATTTATTTTTTAAAAGCCTTTTTTGTCATATTGTTATAGTATATCACACGATCCTAGTTAGCACTGGTGCAGTACTGTGCCCATTCACAGTCTGGCTATACTTCCAAGAATACTCCATTTTTTCACAAGAATCAACTAATAATGTCTTTCTTGAAGGAAGCAGGAAACTACTTTATAAAAAATGAAAGGAAACAAAAGTACAGAATTTGTCAACATGAGAAATAGTAGGCGGGAAATGGTATATGATGCAGACGGAATACTAGAGGCTTTCAGAGACTATTTTAGGAGACAATTCGGAGATGAAGCTATAGGACACCACAACTGCAATGTTGAACACGATGCGATGGAAAACTCAATTGAAAAAGTCTGTGTCACTGAGGTTAGGGATATAATTAAGAACTTGAAAAACGGCAAGGCTTCCGGGGTAGATGATATTAACACTGAAATGCTTAAACACGGTGGCGCGTGCATACCACATAGACTGTGCGAATTGATAAATTTATGTTTCGAGATGGGAGACGTCCCAGACGATTGGAAAAAACCGATTATCGCACCAATATACAAGAGAAAGGGAGATAAAAGCGAGTTCAATAATTACAGAGGGGTTAGCTTATTAAGCACCGTAAGAAAAATATATTCAAAAATACTTATTCGTAGGGTAATGAAAATAACAGAAGCAAAGTTTTGGGAAGTCCAATGTGGGTTTATGCCAGGAAGGTCATGTACGGATCAAATATTTAGCTTAAGGCAAATAACAGAAAAAAGTTTGAGAGTAGGAAAAAAAGTTTTCTGCGCATTTGTTGACCTAAGAAAAGCTTTTGACAAGGTAGACAGAAGTAAACTTTGGGAAGTCCTGAAAGAGTATGGAGTCAATGGATGGCTCCTGCAAGCTATAAAAACAATATATACAGATAGCAAAGCGAGTATAAGGGTGAATGGGAAATTGAGTGACTCTGTCGATATTATTCAAGGAGTTAGACAAGGATGCGTTTCGTCTTCATGGTTATTTATATTATTTATGGATAAGTGTTTAAGAATGGCTCTCTTCGACGAAGAGGGTGTGGATCTCGAAACAGAAAGGGTACGTGGGTTAGCGTTCGCAGATGATAAGGTTGTTATGACAGAGTCTATCGAAGACTTGCAAAGAATGTTGAAAAAACTAGATGCAAGCATGAAGAGCATGGGCCTCGAAATTAACGAAAATAAAACAAAAACTATGGTGTTCGAAGGAAAGAGTGAGAAAACACTATGCAATATTTCATTAAATGATGAGAGAATTGAACAAGTTGATAAGTTCGTATACCTTGGTAGCTTATTTACTAGGGACGGGAAGATAGATGATGAATTAGATAGACGCATAAACGAAGGTAAGAAGTTTATTGGTAGAGCAGGTCCCCTTATCAGAAGTAAAAATATATCAAATAAAGCTAAAATGGCAATACATAATTTTATATTTGTACCGGCTGTATTATACGGTAGCGAGACATGGACTTTTCAAGAAAAAGATAAGAGTAAAATTAACGCAATTGACATGAAATTCATGCGCATAATATGCGGAAAAACCCTGATGGACAAAGTAAGTAACGAGATAATTCTAAAAGAATGTGGTGCAGAAGAGACGCTAGTAGACACATAGGAAAGAAATCGGTTAAGATGGTTC
>NC_046661.1:61799004-61834159 GCF_010883055.1 Belonocnema kinseyi
CTCCCTCTGCCGCGCTTACTGACGCCTCTTCTTAGTGTAACTATGACCGGGAAGTGCTCGGACCCTATCTCATTCCCTACCTTCATACTCCCTATCATATGCTGCATTCTATCTTCAGCCAGGATATAGTCTATTACTGTTGCTCCCTTTCCTATGAATGTGATCTCCCCTTCCTCATCTCCTTTCATATTGCCATTGCATATAAACCATCCTGTTTCTAGTCTGCCTTCTTTGTAGCTTATTAAGGGCGTGTGATACTTCGTCTTGTGGTCAATCGGATACAGTTCTCCCGGATTTTTTTTTTACAAAAATGAAAATTTTTAAAAACTGAATTCGGAGATGCTATAAAATATCATAACGGACGTCCCCGGACTCTTTTTTGATGGATAATATCCGAAAAAAAATTTGTGCTAAATAAAAATTTTATGCATGTGATTTATTTTGAGGTTAGGTTCGTTTTTCAACTGTCATTCCGATAATTTGGAAATGATTGATGAAATAAACATTTTTGATTGTCTACAAACAAGGTTAGTTCCGGGACATCAGTTACAATTTTTATTTGTAAGTTTTAAAAATTTTGATTATTGAAAATAAAAGATTAACTTTAAAACTATCGATTGGCATAAGAAAATAAAAATCTATTTTTTCCGCGTTAGGTCCCTTTCTTCGCGGACGGTGACATGTAACTTATGGACTTCTATTTTTAATAAGAATGGGTTGTGTTTTCTATACGTCATCTAGCGGTCGTAAAACTCATTTATCTATATATGTATATAAAAAGTACCCAAATGATAATTTTTAATCGCTGTTTATTTGAACTTTAAGTTTGAGTATTCGTTTGATTAATTAAAAAGTGGTGAAGTTAAAAAAACGGCATTATTCGGAGAGCGTTCAACTAAAATATATCAAAATTTATAGAGAAACGTAAACTATTTGTTTAAACTACTTGTTTGTAACCAATTTTATAACATTAGACCTAAAATAAAATTTCGTATACTTAATAGATTAGACTACGCGACCACTTAAGCTTTACCTAGTATAGGTTGTTATGTAAAAATTTAAAAATGCGTCTAACTTGCGAAAAGGAGCAGCTAGAATTTTAAATTCAACTGATTTTTAATGTCCAAAGGATGTAGAAACTTTCTGCGTTAGCAGATTTTGGATCCACTTTAGTCAAACTTAGCCGGCCTTCAAGCACACCGTATATATTACAAACACAATTTCTAACGCTACGGGGTGTGGAACCTAAATATATACCATATCTATCGCCTAGCCGTTGGGAGCCTTAACCATTGCGCTAATCCTATGAGTTGAAACTCGATGAAAAAGCCATCCTAATAAGCTACAGTTCAGAAAACTTAAAGCACAAAATTTTAGGATTTCTTTTTCCAATTATTTATTATTATTTGAGGTTATGTTAATGCCAAATATACGAACTGTTTAGCGTAACATCATTAAAGTAATTGTTAAGTAAATAATTTAAATCAATTAAAATTTTTATTAGCGTAATATTTCGGGTTTTCCCGTTGTAGACTACTTCGCAACTTTTTACAACGACAGAAACTGTAATATTTTTTAACATTAAAAATTTTTAACAACGGAACTCAGAAATTTGATCGTGAACTTTGACAATTCCTTAATAACAACATTTTTTTAACTTTCGTGTAAGGTTTGGTTTTTAGGTGCTTTAGACCATTTTACAAGGTTTAAACCCAATCCGCCCACAGTACCATGTATGGTACGCTCAACACGTAATACGAAAATCGCGTTTGCTGCCGTTATTTGAGTTTAAAACCCGCTCGCCACCGCCTTATATCATACAGGTAACATGCCAGATTGGCCCTTCAGTCAGAATTTTTTAAAAAACGGTTTAGAAGTCTGGTAACAACCCCTTAACGTTTAACGATATCTAAAAAAATTTCGGGCGGATTCGGGTTAAGATTGACATCAAATGTAATTTTTTCTTAACATTTACCATTTTTCTCATAAAGATAGAACTTGAAATTAAAAAAAAAAAAAACAAGAAAAAAGTTGTTACAGTATTTTGTATGTCCATTTCTTAATGCCCAAATTTTATACTTCTTTAATTCTCTTTTTTAAAGGAATTTAGAATAATATTTTTAAAAATCTGTACTAATGAAATTTTAAAATTTGGAACGTCCATATTTTCAGAGTTTCAATTTCAAAGGAGAGGACTAGTGACAAGGGCCCCCTACGGTAGCCGCTATGGAATATTCTTTTTTTTAGTGTTCGAAATTTAAAAAATTCCCATCGATTTTTTGCCAGAAATTTCTTTTTGTGAGTCTGAACTCATGAAACCTTAAAATTTGTAGTGTCAAAAACATATTCACCCTTTGGACTTAAAAATTGTAACCGTTCAACGACTAGGACTAATGCCCATGACCCCCTGCGCTAGCCCCTATGGAATATCCATATTGTCAGAGTTCGAATTTTAAAAAAGTGTCATCGAATTTTGGACAGAAATCGGTTTTTTGTAAGTCTGAACTCATGAAACCTTACCATTTTTAGTGTCGAAAACTTACTCAGTCTTTAGACTTAGAAATTGTAACCGTTCAATTGGGAGGGCTAACTGCCAGGAGCCCCTGCGCTAGCGTCTACGGAATATACATATTCTTAGCGTTCAAATTTCAAAAAAGTGTCACCGAATGTTTGCTCGAAATTAATTTTTTGTCAGTCTCAACTCATGAAATCTTAAAATTTGTAGTGCCAAAAACGTATTCACCCTTTGGACTTAAAAAATTGTAACCGTCCAACGATGAGGGCTAATGGCTAGGATCCATTTTCCTAGCTTCTCGTGGGAAAAACAATGATAACACCAAACATAGCTGTAGTAAGTATGGTTTAAAGCAACAGAACGCGCAGGGCTCCCAACAATGGGTCGTTCAAAAATGCCGACTACTCCAGAGCTGGAGGAGCCAATGTGATGGATCGCGGAATCTCTGGGATTTTGGTGGATGGCGCGACTCAATCACGACTTGCTGGGGTCTACGATGCAAGTATTATAAGACCAAATGTGAATGCATCAACTCGCCACAAAGATAGACTGGGCAAGACAGTATCGCGTCCCGCATTCAGTGTGTGATGAACTGCACAAAATCTGGCAAGAATTTTGCCGCCAAGGTTTGAAAGTTCGCGCGCGAACTCGGGATCCGTTATCACACACTGAGCAAGTCAAAGCTGCTGACCACCAGGCAGCATATTGTTGACAGAATACGGATACTATCTGACGGTAAGAGAAGGCTACATCAGAAAGAGAGGTAGGTCAGAGTAAACCAATAGTTTCTTTTTGATCCATGTAGACTCGTCCAACATCCTCCAGTTACTGTCGAACAGCTAGCCAAAGGAGAGGAGGTCGAAGCATTTTGGAGAGAAGTCTACAAATTTCAGCATAGACTGGACGAAGACTGAGAGAACATAAGTAGCTTCAAGGAGCTGCATGATGTCCTCATAACACCTGAGGAAGAATGCCTACCCATGAATACCGAGGAGGTGAAAAGAGCATTCAGGGGTATGAAAAACTATTCCGCTCCGGGACCAGATGGTATCAAGACCTGATGGAAGAATTTTTCTTCAACCCATCAGCATCTGGCTCATATTTTCACCTCATATTCAAAAACAGAAGATCCAATTTCGAAGTAGTTATTGGAAGTTTGGATTGTTCGGACAATCGGACATGTGTGTCAAGAAATGTATAAACAACGCGGCTCAAAGAACGGCGTAGCAGGATTTCAGGAGAATCTGCTCATCGATAGATGTGTCTGCAAAGATGCAGCATCCTAACAGCGTGACTTATCATCTGTCTTTTGTAAAGCTTAAAGGTTTATATGCACATCGTGAGGTGCATAGAGAGATTGATTCTGGTTTTGAAGACCAGATTTACTATCTCATCTGGAAAAAATCGTTTAACAACGAACAAGGTCACCTTTCAGAGAGGTATCTTTCAGCGCGACACCATGGGTCCACTCCTGTGTTGCCTCACATTATTGCTACTGTCTCTAGCACTTCGCTATTCCCAGGGGTACTTTTGCGGCAAACCTGCAACTCGAAAACACAAGCTGACTCCTGTATTTTACATGAATGATCTTAAGATCTATGCTAAAAATAAAGAGCAACTACATCTAGCTCTAGGGATTGTCGAACGATAAGTGAAGGAAATTAGAATGAAATTTAAATTAGAAAAATGCAACAAGGTTTATTTGAAGCGAGGGAAACTTAATGGCATCCCTGAAGACCCTGAGCTCGTTGATAGAAGCGCTATACGACACCTTTGCACTGGAGAGACTTATACATACCTGGGCGTGCCACAGAGCCGCATTCAGGATGTGACATTTATAAAGGATACTCTCCGAAGCAGATACAAATGTCTCATTTGGCAGATTTGGTCTTCCGAAATGTCGGTGAGGAACAAAGTATCTGCAACGAACATGCTTGCCGTCCCGATAGTACTCTATTCATTTGGAGTAGTTCCATGGATGACGTACGAGCTCAGATCCCTTGATATCGGGACACGAAAGGTTATGCACATGAACAAAAGCATGTATCTGAAGTCTTCTGTTCCGCGATTCTAAATCACACGTTGTCATGATGGTCGCGGAATATATAATCTAAAATGTCTTCACAACAGGATTATTCTGGATGCAGTACAGAGAGCCGCAAATGGAAGACACCTTCTTAGAATGGCCAGGAAGCACGAGGAAGTGGGCAAAGGAGCGTTTCTGTACAAAGCAGCGAAGGATGTTTATTAAAACTCGGACTGAACCCTAGAACGATCCACCGGGGTAGTATGCTACCCCATTTCAAGTTCAAAGATCGCTTCTGATTAAGTACATGTGCAGTTTGTTCCGGGACCCTTACTATAATTCACTTAAACTATTTGGCAATCGACTTCAGTCAACGAGCGAGATCATCTATGTAATAATCAATAAAATTGATTTTTAAAATCCAGATGTATTATAAATAATCCAAAATGTTTATAAAAACTCAGAAATGAGGAAATATTACTTACAATATGGATATTTATTCTACATCGGAGCAATTAGAGCACAGGGTCGTCCTCAATATGAATTCTCTAGAGGTACCAATGGAAAACTTGTGTGATATGGTAATGCGAAATCATAAAATGAATGACACTGATTTATCTCGTATGTTTTGGAATCACATCCAAGAAAATTATCCAGTCGATGATAAACAAATGAAATTAGTTACTGACAAACTATTACAGTACTTTATCCCTACATGCAAGAAAAATTGGAAATCTTTTTACGAAAAAGAAAAGCTCAAGAGCAGACAAGGCAAATGGCTTCTCGCGAAGTTTACTGTTGCTTTGCTTACACCAAAGATTGGTAAACGTTCCAATGAAGATTTTTCAGGCAGCTCTACATCAACGAAAAGAATGAAGATTCAAAAAATTCAGGAATGCCATTCTGATATTCAGATTCAACTAGCCTTCCTTAATAATCTAAGAGCTGCTGGAAAAACAAAATTAGCGAACAAAATAACTTGACTTTTGAATGATGCAGATGAAAATGAGATCGAGGAGAGCATCACCATATTATTTTATGAGGAGGCGATTACATTAATTAAAGATGCAAAGCTTGCTAAGCATCAATATGAAATAATTAGCCGCAAAGCGAAAGCCAAAAATGCAGACACTTTTGTCCTGTATAAAAATCGGATCGATGCGAAAAAGCGATGTTATCCTTCCCATTCACCACTTACTATTACTGATCAGAGTGTTTCTATTAAGTTACAAGAAGTGCTGGATCATACGGTAAAACGTTTGATAGAGATTCCTACAATGAAGATTTCCATAGTGGAGAAAAAAGGAAAGTATATGAAACTCCACCTAACATAGATTGAAATCAGACCAAAGTGTTCACAAACAAGATCTCTTGGATGGAATCCAGTTTGATGAGAGTATTTTCATGGTATTTTTAATTTGCCAAAGAGACTCCAGAATTGACGATATCTGAGATCGGCCATATAAAAGAGGAAATAAAAGAACTTTCGCCGAACAAAATCTCATTTGAAAAATTCAGGTGCCAGGTTGATAATAAGATGTTATTGACTATGCTGTATAGTAAAGTAGCCAAGCATCTCACAGAAACACCAAGTATGTCAACATGCCATTTGTGTAAGGCGAAACCTACCGAAATTAATGATCTGAATCGAGTGTTGAAAAAAGATGTTCTTGGGAAAGATTATAAGCTTGGCTTATAATATTGCTTACTTTTTTGCAAATGACAAGCGAGCAATAATGAGCAATAAATGTAAGTGAAGACCACGAAATTGAGGATCCAGTACGAATTTATGTAGAACGAATGTATGTAGAACTGTACAAATGGTATTATATGCCGACACAATTATTATATGCACGGACCCAAGATAATCAAATCGTTCAGTATTCCGATCAGCCTCTTATCTATCGAAGTTCAAGAAGCCCGTAATAAAGATTTTAAACGATTCCGCGAAGTCAATACTCGTAAGTGCAGTCCGTTAGCCACTAATACTGATCTGGTGCATAAATTACTCACCTCAGCTGATGCATACTTGTCATGTATAAGAGGAATGATTCGTTCATAAAAATATTGAATGTTATTTTGAGTCGAAAAATATCAATGAGCGTCCCTGGCAATGAGATTCAAAGACAATCGGAAGAAAATTTGGTTCGTTTTGGCCTAAAACTGTTCAAACCATGCATTTTTTAAATAATAATTGTTGATAAATTTAACAAATTATATCAGATGACAAAAATACATCAATGTGAATCACAGGCAGTGAGATTCCGAGAAAATCGGAAGAAAGTTCGGTTCGTTTCTGTCTATAACTCGTCAAATCGTGCATTTGTTTATAGTAATTTTTGATAAATTTAACAAATTATATTAGGTGACAAAAATACATCAATGTATATCACAGGCAATGAGATTCGAAGACATTTGGAAGAAAATTCGGTTCGTTTGTGCCTAAAACTGTTTAAATCATGCATTTATTTATAATAATTTTTAATAAATTTTAGAAATTATATTGAATACCACATTTTCATGATCACGTTTTACCGCATTGCTCTAAACGAGCGATTTCGATGCATAAATATACTTCACAAAAACATAATCCTTCATGATGGCTATTTGTTGCAAATATTCGTTTATAACAAATAATTTTATATATCAAAAAATTTTTTTTCTTCCACCGATCCTTTTGTATCAAACTTGAGGCCTGATGCGACTAAGCAAAATTTTCGGAGAATTAAAAAAAAATTTCAGTCAAAATTTTTTTCGCTATTTGCAGCTCTATAAACTTTTTTTTTTAATTTGGTATAGTGGAAACCAAGACTGAGTTGGCCCCAATGGCACAACTATTCCCTCGGCTTTATCAAAAATAATTTTTTATAAGTTTCAGAGCACAAGCGAAAACGGGGGAAAGGCGTAAAATTAATAGTGAGTCCACTGAATTGTAAAAGCGTCTGCCGCATATGCTTCAAGATCTAGATTCCAGGAAATAAAACGACTGCATTTCGAATTTATGTTCGAAGCAAACAAATCAAAATAGAAGCTTCCAAAAGCCATTTTAATATTTTTGAGAACCAGGGGTTATACAATACAAATATGGTACGGGGAGTTTTTAGTTAACTTTTAAGTACCCCGCCTTCATGTGCCGCTGCGGGCCTAATGTAGTAGTGGGAAGAGCACCACTTCCTAGGTCTTGTCCCCAAATGCTAATCACGCAAGTGCCAATGCTCTCCAATAGCTACCTGACGCAGGCCGGTACAGAGTTGATCGCTTCTTAAATGCTATGCCCTGAAAATATGGTCAAAATAACTTATTAGCAATTTCACAAGCCAACATCTGTGTTGACTAAATCTTTTCTCATGACACAAAATCTTTACAAATAAGATCAATAATCTCTTCATGATGATTCTAAGGAGAAACATATCCCAAAATGATCAGCATTTTTTAAAGAAATTAAGAAATGACTGACCAGAAATAAACAAGATAAATCTTCTATTCTCATAAGCTTAATAAGAATACAAGAGGAAGTTTTGAATACCATTGCTAAGCTCGAGACAGAGAGATTTCCCTGTTTTATATCTACGCGTTCTAAGACGAACCACTACGATGGAAATCTAGAAATACGTGAAAGTTTACGTAAATGCGATAATAAGATTCTAGAGTAATAAATATTATTTAAATATGTTTATCCTTTCGTAACAAAGGTATATCTCAGATATTTAACTTCTTTTACTTCTTCTAGCTTAATTCCCTTCCATCTCCTCGTCCATTCTTTTTTTCTTCCCCCTCCCTTTTTAAATGTCATTCTCTTTTGTCTTTTCTACAACGCAGGGATGCTTTTCAGGCTATTTGCGATTGAAAGCTTGGCATCTCCAAGAGCGCCGATGATAAAGACGATTAGTTTAAGAGAATATTCTAGGTACAATCGTTGCAACTCCCTCTCTTTCTTTTCATTCTCCTTGGCTATGATGTTTTTGTCAGCTGGTGCCGAAAATTCGATAACGAACATGGTTTGCTTCTCTAAGTCAAGAAGAACCATGTCTGGCCTCGAGTGTGCAACAGAAATAATTGTCGAGAATATAAAGTTCCAGTATATGCGGCACTTCCTATTTTCGACAATTGACTCGATTTCCCTAGGAGGATTTAGAGGAGCGATATTAAGGTTATTGCCGAGATGGTAATAAAGAACTCTTAGTGCCGCATTGTGCCTTTGGATGTCGGTCGTTCCCGCACGAGTTGGACAACTAGATAAGTATGTGAGCTAAATGCTCGGGGTGTGCATGGCACGCCCTGCAGCTATCATTGATTTAAGGAAAGCAAACGTTAGCTCACAGGACATTGACTGATCCTCCACATTTCTGTGAAAGATACCGTGCATCCTCTTATCGAGAAGCTGTTCACGAAAGTTGTTCTCTTGTACTTTCTTAATCTGGGGTTTCAGGAGTGAGTTCTCGAGATAGATAAGATTTGATGCATTTTGCTCACACCTAATACCCAGAATAATCCTGTTGTGAAGATATTCAAGACTCAATATTCCGCGACAACTTTGACGGCGTGAGATGTACAGTCGCGGAACAGAAGACTTAAGATGCATGCTTTTGTTCATGTGCATAACCTTTCTTGTCCGGATATCAAGGGATCTGAGCTCGTACGTCGTCCATGGAACTACTCCAAAAGAATAGAGTACTAACGGGACGGCAAGCATGTTCGTTGCAGATACTTTGTTCCTCACCCACAATTCGGAAGACCAAATCTGCCAAATGAGACATTTTTATCTGCTTCGGAGAGTATCCTTTATAAATGTCACATCCTGAATGCGTCTCTGTGGCACGCCCAGGTATGTATAAGTCTCTCCAGTGCAAAGGTGTCGTATAACGCTTCTATCAACGAGCTCAGGGTCTTCAGGGATGCCATTAAGTTTTCCTCGCTTCAAATAAACCTTGGCGCATTTGTCTAACCCAAATTCCATTCCAATTTCCTTAGTATATCGTTCGACAATCCCTAGAGCTAGATGTATTTGCTCTTGGTTTTTAGCATAGATCTTAAGATTGTCCATATAAAATATATGAGTGACCTTGTACTTTCGATCTGCAGGTTTGCCGCACAAGTACCCGTTGAAATGGCGAAGTGCTAGAGATAGTGGCAATCATGTAAGACAAAAGAGGAGTGGGCTCATGGTGTCGCCCTGAAAGAACCTCTCTGAAAGGTGACCTTGTTTGTTGTCACACGATTTTTTCCAGATAAGATAGTAAATTTGGTTTTCCAAAGCGGCATCAATTTCTCTTTGCAACTAACGGATGAACCTTTAAGCTTTCCAGAAAACAGATGATAAGTCTATGGTAGGTCTCTACACAGGTCCGATTGCTCGAACAATCCTATTATTTAGGATAACTGTGAATATCGTATACAGTGTGTTCAGACAAGTGATTGGCCTATAATACTTCGGGTCAGCTAAGTTGCCTATTTTCATCAGAAATAATTTTATGTGAGATCGCTCCTTTTGACTTTGAAATTTGAACAACTTTCGAGACGCTGAAACTTATCATATTGGAGGATTGCATTGGGAAAAGGTTGATTGCGTCCAGGCAATCAAACAACAAAAACCAGGTCGTTGCGGTACAACGAATATCATCACGAGGTCCAATGGAGAGAATGCAGATCTAAAAGCCAAATTCTGGATTACGAAATCGTCAATTTGGCCATCTTCAAATTTAACAGAAGCTCCGAGAACCGTCGGGGTCATCTACGTAGATATTCAGTATTGTCGTGAATCAAGTAAGAGTATCAAAATAAATTCTTGTATCTGCTTGTGTATTCGTTCAGGTAATATTCACAGAATACGATGGCGGAGATTGAAAAAGCAAAACAAATTAGAATTACCTGTAAATCTCGATTAACAAAATTTAAAACTTTTCTTGATAAATGTTTAAATGTTCAATTTAATAAATCATTAGATGCAGAGGAAATTAATTTGCGTTTAAAAAAGATGGAAGAAACCTGGAACGAATATGACAGGGCTCAAACTGTCATGGAATTATTGGCTCCAGATACGAATCGCGAGGAGGAAAGAACAGAATTTGAAGACAATTCTTTTAAATATTCATTAATAGCAATAAAGGTTATAAATGATAAAATTCCTCGCGGTTCGTCTTCTGACTCCAACGTAAGTAATTTTGAAACGATTGTGCAAAGAAATCGCATAGCGGAGCTCGAGGCTGAGCTAAATTCTCGACGCGATTCCGAGCTTGAAACATTGAGAGGAATCGTAGCGCGTTCACCTTCTTCGGAACTATCAACAATGACAATGCGAACACGTTTTCCTTTGCCATAGCTCGATCTTCCCACTTTTTCCGGTGTATATGATGAGTGGTTAAATTTCCGAGATTCCTTCACCGCGATTATTGATGATGACGAATCCATTCCCAAGATTCAAAAACTTCGGTTTTTGAGAAGTTACTTAAAGGGTAATGCGGCCCGCGTGATAATTTAGAAACTTCTGAAATCAATTACGATGTAGCCTGGAAACTTCTCAAAGAGCGATACGACAACAAAAGAATTATTATACAAAATCATACACAAGCTTTATTTGAATTAACAGCAGTAAGCAAAGAGTCATCATCATGTTTACGACATTTACTTGACACTGCTCTCAGGCACGTGTGTGCGCTCAAGGTTCTTGGGCAGCCTACCGACTCTTGGGATACCTTACTTATTTATTTAATTATTACTAAACTAGACAAAGAAACACGGAAAGAATGGGAAAGGTCGGTGACAGGCAGCGAAATGCCAATCTTTGATCAATTGACTAAATTTTTTAACGAATAATGTCAGATGCTAGAAACGTTAAATTCACAATCAATGGATCAATCAAAAGTTAATTTTAAGGCGGAAAATAAAGCATTCGGCAGTGGAAATAAAGGTCACCCATCAAAAACTTTCTTGAATACACAATCAAATATTTCATGTTTACATTGCAAAGCCTATCATTATTTAAGCTCATGTCCAGAATTTTTGAATGTGTCTTCAAGTGAAAGAATGCAAGTAGCTAAAAGGAAAGGTTTTGTGTTTTAATTGTTTGAGGCGCAATCATTTGATTAATGAATGCAAATTAGGAAATTGCACTGTATTCAATCGTAGACACCACACGCTATTACACAGCGATTTCAAATTGCAATCGAATTTCGAAGAAAATAAAAATATTAATGGTAAAACTCAAGGTAAAAATTTACATGTATTGAATTCATCAAATCTGGTCAAAAATGCAACCAGCCGGGAAAAGTGGAAGCTCTCATTGCAGCCGAGCTTTTCTGCGAAGTTTTGAACACTTTCAAAATTCCTCTCGCTTTACCACGAACCGCCTTGTAAAGCACTAAATTCGGTTGGATAGTAACAGGCAAGGTCAACTCTAACTGGAATCTACAAAGGCTTAAATGTCATTTGATCAGGGATAATTTAAGCTCACAATTAGACCACTTTTGGAGAATAGAAGAAGGCGAGGATAGACGATATTTTTCTAAAGAGGAGGAAGCATGCGAAAATTATTTTTCTGCTAACGTGCAACGTGATTCTTCAGGCAAGTATATAGTTCGATTACCTTTCAAGGAACAAAAGGAAGACTTAGGGAACTCTTACGACGTGGCGCGACGAAGATATTTTGCTTTGGAAAGAAGACTCGCAAAGAACTCAAATTTGCAACAAAAGTACCATCAATTCATGAAAGAGTATGAAGATCTAGGACATATGGAGCGCATCAGAAGCAGCACGGATCTAGGATACTACTTGCCTCATCAAGCTGTGGTTAGAGAATCAAGTCTCACTACGAAACTAAGGGTGGTGTTTGACGCTTCGGCGAAAAGAACCACAGGAATCTCTCTAAATGACATACTGATGGTGGGACCAACTATTCAGGACGGAATATTTACTGTGATTTTACGCTTTCGTCAGCACCCATTTGTTTTGAGTGGAGACATCGAAAAGATGTACCGCCAATTTTGGGTTCATCCGGAAGATAGAAAATACCAGAAGATCCTTTGGCGATATAGCACCGATGAACCACTAAGGACCTACCAATTGAAGACTGTGACGTATGGGACTTCTACAGCCCCTTTTTGGCCATTAGATGTTTAAATAAATTAGCAGAAGATGAGGGTTCCTTATTTCCCATTGCAGCTGAGGCATTAAAAAACTATTTTTACGTGGATGACCTTCTCACAGGAGCTGGTTCAGTGAAGGATGCTAAACAGCTGCGGGATCAGTTGATAAGGCTGGTCAACAGGGGATGCCTTCGTCTGTGCAAATGGATATCAAACAGTCAGGAGATTATTAATGACCTTCTAGATTGCTCTAATCAAATGAGTCTCAAACTGGATCCGGATCATGCAACTAAGACCTTGGGAGTGTCTTGGAATTCACAAGAAGACATGCTTATTTTTGAGGTACATTCGGTGCCTGAGCAGGAACTTATCTCCAAAAGGGTAATGCTGTCGCAAATAGCCAAGCTCTACGATCCTTTGGGACTGTTAGCACCAGTTATCATTTATGCAAAAATAAAACTTCAACAATTGTGGAAAACTACAACAAAGTGGGATGACCTTGTTCCCCCAGAAATATTATCACCTTGGCGGCAGTACCAGAAACAATTACATCTGCTGAGTCATTGGAAAATTCCGAGAGCTGTTCAGGACCCATGTGCAGATGAACTTCGACTCCATGGCTTTACAGACGCGAGCGAAAGGGCTTATGGAGCGTGCATTTATGTACGCTCAACAAGAGGAGACGAACATCACTCTACGTTACTTTGCGCAAAATCCAGAGTTGCACCAATAAAGAATTTAAGCATGCCAAGACTGGAACTTTGTTCAGCGGTGCTCTTGGCTAACCTTTATAAGACTATAGCGAATTCTTTCAGCCTTAAATTCAGTTAAACGGGGTTTTGATCCGATTCTACGATTACACTCAATCGGATCAGCTCATCTCCTCATGAATACAAGACCTTCGTCGCTAACAGAATTGCTGAAATACAAGATCTCACTTCTGTAACAAACTGGAAATATGTTTCATCAAAGGAAAACCCTGCGGACTTCGTCTCGACAGGACAGCTTCCTCAAGAATTCATCCACAACTCACTTTGGAAAAATGGCCCAGAATGTCTAACTACAGCGGAATCGAATTGGCACAATCACTCACTAGAGAATATCGATGATCTGGAAAATGAAAGAAAGGGAACTACCGTGTTAACAACTGTTACCGGAAAACACAAATTCGATCTTTGGACTCTGTTTTCATCGTTGCCAAAACTGCTTCGCGTGACTGCATATTGTTTTCGTTTCATACAGAAACTACGTAAGCGAGCATGCCATTTAAATTCATTATCGCCAGATGAACTGCGGAAGGCGTTGTATCAAATAATGTCAGCCATACAACGACAAGAGTTTCACGAAGAAATCCGGGGTTTGTCAAGGAGTGGGGACCTTTCAAAGACTTCGAAACTTCTCAGGCTACATCCTTTCATCGACGGCGATCTACTGATATCCTATCCTTTTACCTAGAAACCATCCCGTTACCGATCTCATAATTCGCGATATCCATGAAAGACAGTTTCATTCAGGTGTGAACGGTACCTTTTATTGTACCAGGCTGATGGTAGGCTTGCAGTCCGAAAGGTCGTACACGCATGCATAACATGTTTTCGCGCAAGGCCTAAGGAACCAGATTATGTAATGCGTAGGGTAAGAGTGACTGCGTCACGTCCGTTCGAAAATATAGGGGTTGACTATTGTGGCCCATTCTACGTGAAAGAAAAGCGTCTTCGAAATAGGAATAAAGTTAAGGTATACGCAGCTGTATTTGTGTGTCTATCTACGAAAGCGGTACACATTGAACTTGTTTGTGATCTAACAACTGAAATTTTTATTGCAAGCTTAAGGCGAGTTTTTGCGCGTCGAGGAAAGGCTATGGCGATCTACTCAGATAATGGTATAAATTTTGTCGGCGCCAAAAACAAATTGAACGAACTTTACAGCTTTCTTAATTCTGATGAGCATAATAAAAAGGTAGAAAGTTATTTAATTGTTCAAGGAATCGAATGGCACTTTTCTCCACCGCGAACCCCCCATTTCGGTGGGATCTGGGAGGCAGCTGTAAAACCGCTCAAGCATCATATGTTAAGAACGATAGGCGATACATTGTTTACATACGAAGAGCTCAATACGTACATGTGCGAAATCGAAGCAGTGCTTAACTCGCGACCGCTCACACCCATGTCATCAGATCCCAGCGATTTATGTGCGTTGACTCCAGGTCATTTTTTAATAGGTCAGCCTATAACTAGCATACCTGCTCTAGATTTTTCGCAGACTCCTACTAATCGAATATCTTCCTGGCAACACATACAAAAACTAAAAGGAGACTTTTAGAAGCGTTGGAACCGCGAATATTTAAATGAATCGAATAATTTCCACCATCATACTTAGTAATTTTACTGCCGACTACAAATAGAACACCTTTCCTTTTATTTTCACATCGTTACCTGAAGTGAAAACACACTAGATTGCAAATCGGTACTGCAGTATCGTAGATTAAACAGGTTACATATTGTAATTTAAAAATAAAATGCGTATAATTACTAGCTGATTGTAAATGTCACCAAAGATTTCTTTACAGTGTACGATATGTTTTACATCAAATCAAAAACTACATTAGTAGAAAGTGATCGACTTAATACTGAGTACTGTTACCAGCGGGTACAGTAATTTATTTGAATGATCAAATAAATATTTTAAAAAGTCGATTTCAGAAAGGTAGTAAGAGGTTGCTTTCCTGATAGTTTATTGTATCTTATTCCGCAGACGTGTATCTCTTACCATAAACGATTTAGAGTTGACATTTTGTGTGCTTTGATATTTATAAATCTAAATTCTCCTGACGAAGTCTGACTTGATTGGTATAATTTGTAGAACAAAAGTAAAATATTGACGTAAATACTGAGGAGCTTCGTTTCCAGATATTGTAAAGAGCAAATTGCCCATAAAAATGGTTTTCTTTTAGCCACGGGAAAAAACCCATCTCTCTCCCGACATATGTACAGTAATATGTGACGTTCTGTGATAAAAAGGACCCTAGGGTTAGCAGCCGAATTTTTAGTAGAAGCGATCCCCTCCACATAGACTACATCTTCTCGCCCTGCTTTAGCGTGTTAGGCGAGCTTTGTGCTATAAGGACACAGAACAGAACGATGTATAGAAAGTGGTGCATGAAAAATCTGAAAATCGATTTTTAACCCTCAGATCCCTTTCCTCGCGGCACCTCACATATGTTGACATCTGTTCAATAAATTCAGAATTCCGTGTGTGTTCCTAGAAAATGATATTACGTGCTCTGTCTAAGGTAGAGTACAGCTGATTAAGTATCCTGAATCTTTGGCCAATTTTATAAAAACAATAATAATATTACGAACCCTTCAAGTGGGGGGGGGGGGGGGGCTTACAAGGAGGGGACGCCGAAGGCCCTATATTGATAGAATTAGTTTTAGCGAGACTTAAAGCAAGATCATTATTCTTAGCCTGAAGCATGACTCGATCAATATCTCTTTTTTGATTTGACTGAGAAGTCTATTGAAGTCTGCAGCAGAGTCGGAAAAATATAGTTCAAAGTTTTATCTTCTTATTTTAGGTACTTGCATAATTTTATATCACTTCAAGACCATATATATATATATATAAAAGTTTAAAAGCTTTAGCGCGAGTGTAATTCCCTATGGGAGACAAACAACGTTATTGCTGAATGAGACATTTTGAGAATTTCGAATGTCAAAAGTCTTGGAAAAGTCAAATAATACCACAATCCCGATTTCATAGTGTCTGACAAATTGTTAGTCCCTAGAAAGTTTGTTACTTGACTATGCACAATTTGTTCGGTTGACTTTGATAATGCATTAAGGTTAGAAATAGGCTGGAAGTGTTTAGTGATAGTAGGACTGAAGATTGTAGGCATAGGTGGATTGAGTGCCTTTTTCTAGATATCTGGGAAAATAACAAATTGTAGAGATGCATTAAGAATATGTAATAATATTGGAGAAATATTTGGGAGAACTTACCGGATCATTTTTATCGAGATTTTGTCCATTCCGAGTGCATTAGAATTAACTTCTGTTGCTTCCTTTTTGATATTTATCGTCACTGATTTTCTGCGGAATCGCTCTTTCTTTCTCATGCATTATCTTCAATGTCAATCACGACTAAATGTTACACTAAAAAATTAGTTAAATAATTGATACGGATAGAATTAGGCCATTGATTACGTCTGGGATTTGACATTCATGCATCGTTTGTTCTTCCAGGCAATTGTAAATTAAAATTTAATGAGAATATAAATAATATTAAATCAATTTGAACTCCTTCCCATTGAGCGAGTAAACATTATACTTCGTCAAATATTTAACACAAAAATTAAATGTAGACGATGTTTATATTTATTAAACAAATTAAGACAGTAGTAAGTATCGTATTTTGGTATTATGTTCAATGATGTACAATAAAGAAACACTTGAAGTAATTGAAACTCGAGCTGTTTCCAAAATTTTATATTAAAAGGTTGGTCGCGCCGATGCACCCCTGCATATACTTCGGGCTACGCTACGTCACTTGAGGAGATATCGTCACATGGTTCTACCACTACTCTCGCTCTTCAGAAGAAACCGAGGTGGAAGCGATCTATATGTTCTCAAAGGGGATTTCTAATGTTGGCAATAATGCACACAGATCCTTCAAAACCTATGAAAATATGTAGTTTTGTGAAGTGAAAGCTTGTAGGAAACTTCAGCTTGAAGCATTAAATACTTTGGCAGGAAGTCTGTTTATTGTTCACAGATTGTCATTTTAATGGCGCTGTTCTTTTGAAAAAAAAATTGTTTGAAAGCAATAAATTTGTAGACTTTTAATCCACAACATCTGCTGTACCCAAGACAGTACTCATTTTTTTCTTTTCTAAGTTGGTCAAAAACTGTTGAAAGCAGAAAAAGGCCTTTTTCTTCTTCTTATAAACAAATAGAATAACTTCGTTGAATTTAGTTATGCGAAATTGCGGTTACAGTTCATGATCCATTATGAGTTCTGAATGAAGAAGCAATAAAGTAAATATCTCCACAATTAGGAGAAAATATATTTTTGTTTAACAAATACTGCAGGTGTAATTTTGAAGTTAAAGAGCTCACATTTAAAGAATAGTTAGATAAATACTATTTCCCGTAAAATTTTCCCATTTTTCATTTTTGAATTGAATGCTCGCAACCGCGGTGACTGCGGACAACGTACATCTAATTGCGTGGCGGCAGGGTGGGCGAAGCACCTTAAACGTGCAAGGCGTTCGCGCCCAAATTGAATTACCGTCTTCAAAATGCGTCGTAAAGAATACATCTAACATTTAATGTTCTTTTTATTATTATTATTATTACAAATTACACAATTTCTGAATTAATTTTGCCACTGTATGCGAATTGTATTTTATCTATTTAAATATTATTCAATGCAGTTTGAAAAAATACGTATAAAATTAAAAATTCATTGCTAAAGAAATGGAGGTCGTAAAGTTTTATAAAAAAATTGAGAAGTAAAGAACGGAACATATAACCATAGTTTTGCAAATTTATTCAAAACGGCTAACGTAATGAAATATATTGGAAGAAATATGTCTATATTTCTAATTTACGCATGTTTTTCGCATTATGAAATTCGTCTTTGCTTGTATCCCCTTGCGAATTGCTTCAACACAAACAGTTCAAAGGTACAACTTTCAGAAAAAATATGTATCATGGAAAAACATGGGCAGCTAAAAAAGTTAAATACTAACGAATATAATCAACAGAGCTAAAATATATTTGTGCAAAGGAGGCACGTTTTCCGTGTCATTCCGGGAAGGTTGGTAGCATAGGCTCTAATGGGCGATTTCTAGGGTGGGGGATATTGCCATACGTGGACGGCAAAGTCAACATTGCCGTTTGGTACGAATGAGCTCTTGCGTCAAGAACTGGAATCTGTTTTGTAGTGCATGCGCAAAGCGTCGAGTCGAATCGAGTCGAATGGTTTTGCAAGTATAATACATCGACCCCAAACATCCTTTGCACAAAGTATCGTATGCACCATGGAGTCAAGCGCGTTCTCGGCCTCGGACGCTATTTTCAGTTCCGCGGTACATAATATACTATTACATAGTTTCCTATTTTAGAGTTGAAGTTCTGCTGATAAGTCCAGTTGTTTATATTTGCCTTTGAAGCTGCATACCTTTTACGTTAACTATAAAACTTCAATTTTAGGTCGAGTCCCAGTAGAAAGCAGAAAAATGGGACAAACTGCCAATATTATCAAAATCAGTTTAACAAAAAATTACGAGCTCAGTGAAATAGATAATAAATTGTTAATTCAATACACGTGTCGTACAATTTTAATGAATGAAGTCGAAAATAGTAAGGCATTACTCAAGTACATTTGCACAAAACTTTGACACTGTGTTTAACGAATAATACAATTTCCATTGTAACAAATTTCATGAGACATGATTGGACCAAATTAATAATAATAAAATATAGTTCACGTTCAATGAACAAATTAATTCAGGAATTGTGCATTTAGTGAAAAAATACCATTACATTTGAAGCATTATGTGTACCGTTTGTGAACGTTTAAAGTAGGATTCATAATAAGCGCAAAAAGTTAGTCCACATTAAAAAAAAAAATTTTCAATATGTTGCTTTGTTGACGATATTTTTACAGATGATCACGCATTTAGTTGCACGTTGTCCGCAAATTCCCAACGGTTGCAAACATTCAATTCAAAAATGAAAATGCAGACAATTTTACTAGTTTTCATCTACGCGTTCTTAAAATGTGAGCTCTCTACCTTCAAAATTACACCTGCAGTAATTATTAGAAAAAAATATCTTTTCTCCTAATTGTAGTGGAGCTATTTTCTTAATTGTTTCTTCGTTCGGAACTCATAATTGATCAAAATATTCCAAATTTCCCACAAGTTTTCACCTCACAAAACTGCATCTTTTCATACATTTAGAAGCATCTGCGTGCATTATTGCCAAAATTGGAAAGTGGCCAATTTTTCCGGTTTTGATTTTTTTCCAAGTAAACAAATTTACGGATCTCGAAGGTCGATCAACGAAACTTCGAACAGTGCACACCTTTTTTCTTACTCGAATTTGTTTCACTTCTCTTTCACTTTTTTATGCTTTACTGTCTGGAATATCTGTATCTGTTGATAAGGATAACTATTTCGTAGAGCCCTATCATTGTACACTATTCCGGGCAAATTAGCATCTACATAATAAAAGTTAATATTTCGCCCACATACTGCCATGCAATTGGGGATCTATTCGTATTAACGTTCCGACGACAAATTCGCTAACCATTGGTTACCCACTTAGTTTGTAAAATTGTTGAACAATATCTTCTACGTTGACACTCCATGTTACTAATTCACTTAAAAATCTAGTGTTGACCACTGTTACGAATTGACGAACAATTCGTCATACTCTCGTGAAAATAAATACCAACTTAATACGACTTTAAGACTATTTTCAAATCACGTTTGGTCTTTTTCTGGCATGCACCCTTCAATCTATACCTGCATCACTGCCAGGGCATTTAAATAGACCCTACTCTCTCTCTCTCTCTGTCTCTGTCTCTGAAATAAGGATAGCTGTTTGTATCAACAAAATGCCGGTGAAGACAAAAGGACTCTCGTTTTCTGGGGACCAGAATATGACTGTTTGAGACCAACGTCTCTACCTGATTACTGTAGACTTTTTTCGGTCTTCATTTTCACAGGGGTAATGTTGCTTTTAAGATACCGTACATGTCGCCAACTGCGTGATATTATTGTTCATTGTGTTATATGTGGTCTGGTTGCAGGTTTTGAAATTGAATATTTGAAATTTGTACTTTTTCCAATAATTCCTAGCCCACATGAGAGCTTATGTGTGTATAACGCCCGTATGTATGTATGTATGTATGTATGTATGTATGTATGTATAACGCCCGTATCTACTAAATTTCGAGGAAGAAAAGCCAAATACGGTGATGCACTTTTTTTTCATCTCAGAGTATATGCTCTAGAATCACCAATAATAACGTCAAAATCTTGCAAATAAGCCAGGCGATTCATGTATTTTTAAATGAAAATAGAAAGGAAAGAAAGCTATAATTAGTGTTTTGAGGCTAAATGTAAGAATACTTCTGTCAAAAATCCAGAAAAAGTATTTATATCTATACCGAAAGGTTAGGAACGAAAAAAATGGTACAAAAATGTTCGACGTTACATGTGCCCTACAGCATCTTTAACGTTAACAGCGCATTGTTGCGAAGATCATTTCAACGATCAGTAAATATTTTTATTTTGAATAGAAAAATATAAAATATGTATTTTTTTGTTAACATAAAACTTGTAATCGACTGATGTTTAACGGTGTTACGTATACGAGCTGCCAGGTTGTATGGGAGCTCGGTGAGCTCTAGGAAAATTTTAATCGCTTTTCACTGAACAAATGTTATAAAATAAAATATTCATGTATAAAATTATTTACAAATCTTTTAAGTAATAATTTTGTAAAGGTGTAAATAAAGGAATAACGGCATTTATAAACGCAATAAAACATTTACGAAAAAAGTCAGGCTAGATTTTCTAAATACAATATTGCACATATATGACTATATGTTACGATTCGCTCAAAGTAATTATACTTCTAAATAGATTAATTTAGTAAATAAAAGAAATCTTTTAAAGGGTTAACGTCCTTCATCCCATTTACTTACTGTTTTCGTTTGCTCCTCTAGTATTAGTAACACTGAAATTGGAGCACTGTGCAAAAAAATCACTCACCATAAGTTTAATCACTTTTTTCAAATTATCCGAACTGGCTTTATTATATCCAGGCATATTTATACTCCATAAAAAACCTTTTAGCTAATAACAGTTGATGATTAAGTATTTGGATTGTTTTTATCAAACTGGCAATGTATTTTCTTTGGCTTTTGCGATGGGTGACGTCACACCACGCGTTTAAGGCCATGAGGAAGTCACATTTTCGTTCAGAAAATCGACATTTTCGGTTGACATTTAGTATCTCTTTTTAATAAATTATTATTATATATAGGTTGAATGCATACTTCGGTCTATTATTTTGTAATATAGGTCGGTAATTTGGTTGGAAACTAGGTGCGAACAGAGGTATAAAATTGGGAAAAAGGGAAATAAGTGACCGGAATCGTTTAATTATTTAGATTTTTATCGGACTCGTTATCTGTTTCTCGATAATTTCTGTGAATTCGCGAAGATTTTGATGACCTATTCCGTATTGTTAACAAGCTGCAACATCGGGTTTGAGTCGAGTTAAATCGGTCCTTTAAATTTTCATTTTCGCCTCTGTCATGTAATCTTTGATTGCTTTCCCTTTTTGTACTAGGAGTTTCAACTTTATTCTGGGATTATCTACGGGGTTCTTCTGAACTTTCTCTCAGGTCAAATTGAACCGACTGCCTATTACGCGATCTGCTTCTATTCATTCTATTATCGGCCTGTAATAGTTCTGTTATATTTTTGAAAGTACTGTGAGTCTGAATTGGTCTTGCTAATCCTGAAGTGGACAATTCATTGGACAATTCAGTGGACAATTTCCGTTAGTTACATAATATCACATGTATAATCTCAAAAATCATAACTAAATACAAGTCAATGCATATATAAATCACGAATACATGTATCATTTAAAAAGTCAATCATCATGTGCCACAGAAATATAATACATGTATAAATTGGTATACAAATGGTCTGGCAGTTAATATACGTAGCACACAGAATTCATTATAAGGGCCTGGCAAATGGATCCAATAGCATGCAAATTTATTATTTTTTAAAAGAAATAGTGTAAGTTTTTTCGTTCCGACGTCAGCTATGACCGGATTGGCGTTTTTCGAAAAAAGGAATATGTATTTATTGCCACTTAGAGTAATCGTAGATTGGGCATCAATCCATAGCAGGACGCCAATGCCCAGAGAAGTAATTGCGTAGGCAATGAGGTCAACATCAACACTCTAAGGGTAGAAAGACAAGACTGGTGAGTGCGTGCTCCGTCATCTGAGGTCCCAGGTTTCCTCTTATGGTTCCGCCCTATCTCGGATGTGGCCCGATATCCCATTTTTTGCCGGGCCGTCACAAGTCAAGCTTATCGCGTTACAATTCTGTTAAAATTTACACATGTTTACTGAAATAATTTTGTTTTAAATAACTGCATAAAATAAAGAATAAAGCGAATTTACGTAGGCGAATGCACTACTCTTCTTTTGTATTTTTTCTCATCATCTCATCGTATGATAAGCTTTGAAAAAACTGCGGGTCTTCGACGTCGATGCAAATGACGCATCAAACGTCTGGTTCTGCCATAAGGAGCCATATATTGCCAGCGGAATTTTATAATTTTATCATGTTTTATCGATTATTTTTAAAACGTATGTTATGTATTTCATAAAGCAATTTTTTCCAGAGAATTCTCGATCTGACTAAGAAAAGACCGAAGAGACAATGGATGTTCAGGCAGGGTTGATTTATGTGGGAGTAGTTATTATCTCGGCTGTAGTTATACTTCTTGTCTCTATATTTGGCATAAAGGAAAAGTCTTACGAAGAGGCTATAGCAGAGCAGCGTAAATTTCCTGATGGTTTTTTACTCGGTAAGTAAAAACACCTGATATATGATATTATTTTGAAGGAAAAAATCAAAAGCACACAATATTTAGAACCAGCACATTGTATCGCATCAAGCTAAATACCGATGAAATGCAATTTTTTCCATTCTAATTCATTTTCAGATTCTCATTGAACTGTTTCAAATTTATCGTTATCGCTGCGGATATTATTCAGTGAATTCTGAAAATTAAACATTTTAAATTATCATGATTAAGCCATACAATTTTTTCTATTAACTAACAGTTTTTATGGCATATTTAATCTTACGTGGCCATTACTACTTAATTTAATATTCGTGTTTTTCTATTAAGATAAAAAGTATTATTTTCCTATTTGATTGGGTGAAGATCCTCCACTTTAAGAAAAAAACTGATCGAAATTTAATCTACGTGTGAGGAAAGTAATTTTCATATAACGCCTGTTAAATGTAACATACCATTATCTTGTAAACTTTTTATAAATACATATTAAAAATAATTTTTTCTCTTACAATACTATAATTATCATATTTAAAGACTGGAGTTAAATATCCAGCGCATTATCCTACTTGGAGCAACCGTCATCTAAAAAGTGTGAATGTGTAATGAAAAAAGCAGAGGACTCGTGGTGTCATCCTGAAAGACGCCCCTATGGAAGGTGATGTTGTTCATTGTGACTCGATATTTTCCAAATGAGATAGCAAATCTAGTTTTCGAAAGGGGCATCAATCTCTCTATGCATTTCACTATATGTGAATGAACCTTCAAGCTTTCAACAGACAGATGATATGTCCATGAGAGGTTAAATCGAAAGCTTTTCGGCAGTCAATCCAGTTCATTGACAGGACGCGTTGATGGGCTTCGGCGTCTTTGCTGACGCATCCTCTCAATTAGCAGGTTCTCTCGGCATCCTGCTACACCTTTTTTCGAGCCACGTTGCTTGTACATCTCTCTCCACACACGCTCAATTCTTCGAACAATCCTGTTGTTTAGGACCGCTGTAACAATCTTATATAGTGTCTTTAAACAAGTTATTGGCCTGTAATTCTCTTGGTTTGATAAGTTGCCTTTCCTCGGCAGGAGTATAGTGCGTCCTAATACCAGCCACTGCGGAATGGACTTTTCCGAATTTTGATATTAGGTAAACATGTGGGCCAGATGTTGGCGTGTAGAAGTAAACTTCTTCAACCGGAAGTTCTTCATGACATCTGGTCCTGCAGCGGGAAAGTTCTTCGATCCCCTTTGTATCTTTTTCATCTCTTCAGCAGTGATTGATGGACATTCCTTCTTAGATGTTATAAGGTTGTCAAAAAACTCCTTGAAGCGGATGATATTACCAGTATCTTTTTTCAACTCCAGTGTTTTCGGGATCTTGTATCACTCGCTCCAAAAAGTCTCTTCCTTGTTGGGCTTGGATGGATTTGAGGGAGAAACAAGGGGAACGCTGAAGAGGCGCGAAGGGTCAGCAAGAAACTGTTGATACTCTCTACCTCTCCCTCTTCTGTATTCTCCTCCTTGCGTCAGATAGCGGTCGTATTTTGTCAAGAATATGCTGCTTGATTGCCAGAAGCTCTGACTTGTTCAGTGTGTGATTAAAGGTCCTCAGTTCTTGGGCGAAATTTCGAACCCTTTCCGTGAACGGTCTACCAGATGTTATGTAGTCAATCACACACTGAACAGGGGACGCATTCTATCCTGTCCATACAATCTTTTTGTTTTGCTGATGCATACGTTTTTAATGTATTGATCCATCGCCGTTTTTGCCTTCTATTTGAATCAGCTAAAGCTCTCGCAGCGCCGGAATCTGAATAATTGATGGTCCACAGGTCGGACTCCTCCGAGATATCCTCACGAAGGGGGGTATCCATTTCAGCCAGATCTAGGAGCTTACGAGGAACCTGTATGTTAATGTTTTTCCTTGTCTTAAAATCATTATCGTCTATCACAAGGTACCTGCTGTCTGCGGTTGGTCTCAATGTAGCTTCCTCATCTTCATCTTTACCTTGTTGTACCTTAGGCTGGTTCATGTAGTTGTTGAAGAAGCGCTTCGCATCTATATCCAGTTTGCAAGCGGTAGAGACGTTGATTTCGCAATGAGTGATGCGAAACGTGCTAAAGGTGGTGCTGTGGTTCTAGAAACTCCCAGGCGTTACAGCACCGCAGAGTGTGCATACACGTCATAAAGCCTCCTCTAACAGGGATAATGCTGGCATCGTAGCAGTCTAGAAAGTCATAATTGAGTTGACTCGTTCACTAAATGAGAGCGTTTCGCCGGTTCATCGTCGTGTTTTCTTTCATCTACATTATTTTCAGCACCCCGAACTCTAGGGTGAACGGCGCTGGTAATAGGCATTTACAACTTCTTGGTGGTTTGATGGTGTCATTGTTCTTCGCACGAGCAGCTAGGGAAAGGGTTCGTCCGTCCTTGTACAGCCTCACCTGCAAGGATTCTGAGCGTGGCTCAGACTAACCGCAAAGCATCGTTATTGTCTGAAAATCATATCAAAGACATAAAAAGTACATAAAAAAGCAAATAAAAAGTTCGCTATCCTGAGAATGAAAAGAAGGTGTGCTTACTTCATAATAATTAAATTAAAAGATCTGAACATTTTATCGATCTTATCGAGAAAAAGGGACATTTTATTTCCATTATAAAGATGTACGAATATAATGTCTAGAAAAAATATAATTATAGAGAATAAGAGAAAGCGCATTTCCATTATAGAAATGAACGAATATAATGTTATATATCAATGTTTCCACTCTGGACCTTTATAACGTGATGAAATCGGCCAGCATCCAACACTGCCATTCGGGAAAATGTCACTACTTTAACTTTAGTAACTTAACGAACCAAGCCGGCAGCTTTTTTATCAATACGGGATCAGCTATATCCAGAAACAAAACAAAAAACCCCAATTCAAGGAGAACTCAAAAACATGGTTTTATAACGACTGAACACCCTGTGGTATAAAAAGATTACAAGCGATTACACGACTCTTTGTGAGAGACTCGCCCGAGAAGATGCTGTTGCCGCGCTTCCAATGCGAGCGTTCACCTCCCGCTTCTTCTTTTGCCCAGAGCAGTTGATCTAATTTAGTGTTTTGAGCTCTCGCAGTTTTATGGAGGACAGGGTTGTATTACAGGACCTTGATGCCCAATACATGGTGGTAGTAGTATTGCGGCAAATCCATGCCGTTTGAGTCATCTCACGTACAGAAATTCTACAATTCGGGAATCTAATTCACATTCCATCTCCATTGAGCAACCCTAGGTTGTGTCTGCACTGCTGCGATTCTGACTTGTCTTGTTGATTTATATTGACACTTTAGAAGATTGGACAAAAAGTATGTAAATTGAATAATGCAAATGAATCAAAATACCCACTTTTACTAATTGAACCGCCGCATCGTAGACCGGGATATACAATATTTTTCAAGTAGTGAGAAGGCCTGTGGCATTGTTTAAAGAAGTTTTTTTATTTTAATATTTTCAATAAACGATTTTGTAGGAAGCATGATTGTGCATTTTTTTTCTTAATGGGAAAAAGTTGTAACTTGTTTCGTTTTTGAAATTGTGAGAAAATTGGCCTAGGCGTGAATATTTTTATTCTCTATCATGAAATCTTGATATAAATTGAAGATTTATAACAAAAAATATTAATTAAAAGAAAGAAAAATGTTGATAATTGAATGAAGTTTCTGTCATTTTTTTCAAATACATTATACTTTCCACTTATTAATTTTAATGAAGAAGGAATGAATTAATGAAGGAATATATCTGTGTCATAAATAAAAGCTTTTTCTTTGTAAAATAAAAAAGTAGAATAATTCATATAAATCTGTTTGCAAATAATTTTCCACATCTACACTTGCATGGCAGCATGCTGCGTCGCTGCAAATTTAATCTCATGGCACCGGGAAAAACAATAAAACCCTCGTACTTCATAAACACGTAAATCAATTCAAACAAATATCTGAAAATATTTAAACTACAAGTACATGTACTTTTCCAGCTATAGATAGATTAACGTTTATTTTTTGACCTGCTGGCCTTACAAAATTGACTTACTAACACCATTTTTCACAGAATTTTCTTAAAATTTAATTTATAAAGACTAAAATCCATTCATGCCTTATCTCTAAAAACGCTCGCTCTTATCGCCTTGCCTTCCTCGCCTCTGACGCATGTCCATTCTTTCTCGCTTCGCCTCGCATTGCCAAACTCTGCCTCCGCGGGTAACATCTAACTGTTATCTTCTATTTAAGATATTTACATTTTAATTACATCTTCCTGTGCACTTACCCACAAAAAGATTAATAACTTCTTTTTATGATAGAAAAGATAAACTGTAAATACTCTGCTAGCTATAGTATAGTTTCACGCAGAATTTCTTGAAATTAAAAAAAAAACTCTAAATAGTTTGTTATTTAGAGCAAGTTGAAGTCAGAAAAGAAGAAAATTTTACGCTGTGCGAAAACATTTAGTTTCCAGCTTATTCCAAAAACGAAAAATGCTATACCTTTTTCCCATTAGAAAAACATATGCAAAATAAAATTGCCTATTAGGTTATTTACTTGCAGCAGGCTCGTGTAAGGCTGCTGCACCTTCCGATAATGTGGAAAATGCTTTTGTAGGAATTATATATGACACAGTAGCTAGTACTCACTAAGTATGAGTTATTGTCAATACATAATTGCATATTAGGGAGCTGCATCATCGACTTCTTAAGTCGTGCGATAGTGCTTTGGGGTACAAGAATCAAGTGTTTTGATTATGGGCAGCCAAGGGTAACTAAATTAATACGTATTATGTGAGGTATCTTGAGAGTAGACTCCTCCAGTTCATTATGGTTCTGTTTAGCGTTGAACCCATTGAGCAAAAGACTAAATTTGCATGTTTCTTGGGTTAAAAATAAATTGTATTGAGAACGGTCATCAACTTATACATCTTATGTTCTCGGATGACCTGATGCTTTACGCTAGTTCAAAACAGAAACTGCAGCAAGTGATCTATATGACAAAGTTTTCCAATGGTATCTACATGGAGTTCGGACTAGATAAAAGCAGAACAGCGAATTTACTCAGAGTGGAATTAAAGTTCGCAGAGTTAGAGAACGAACACGAGTATGACATCGAGGCAATTCACTGCAAGAGTCAGATTGGTTCTGAAGAATTCTCTCAGCTCTGTAAAAAAGAGCAGAACAATAAAAATCTATGCAATGTCTGTGCTCATGTATTTCTTTGTGCTCATGAAATGGTCGAACAGCAACCTTGAAATGTTAAACAGAACCATCCGTGCGAAAATAATGAAGTAACGAATACATTGCAGTTATTTGGCGATTGAAAGGGCAGTTATGCCATGTAATAGAGGGGGTAATTGTACATGTCGCGAAACTGCAAGTCACAAGTTGTATCGTTACGAGACTATTTTAACAGCAAGTTAAATGTTGCGCTTTAAAACTCGAGCTGTGAAGCGGATTTCGATGACACGTTCTTTAATTTTTCCTTAGAGGACGCCTTGAATATCAGGGTAGAAACCATAGAGGAACTAGAACCGCAATTGACAAAAAAAAAGTCATCTAAGGCGAGCACCCCAACACGTCATATCAATATTAATTGGATAGTAAGGCATTCAATATTTGGTTTCGCGTAATGGCACAGAGAGGGTATCCACACAGACATAATGGTGTGCCAAGCATTATACATCCACAGCGTGTCTAGAATTAGGACTCTTAAGATAATGAATGCCTTTCAATAAACAAATTTCAGTGCCTGTTTTAGAAGACAAAGATTAAATCTTATATTGGTACGTTACTATCCAGACGTGTTATACCTGAGCACATCGAATGTGAAATAGTATATTGTATAGCAAGGCGGAGAGCATCGCCTATTCAAATCGAGAAAAATGTTCCCGGAACAAATGATCATGATCTTCGAAAACATTGTCACTTGTTATTTGTTCGAAGAATATTTCTTTATTCATCAATATCTATTATGTCTCCTTCAAAGTAATGCTCAGATATAATACACCTGTACCAGCGCTTTTTGCAATCCTCGAAGCACTTCTCATATACGCTTTTCGGTATGGCCTTGAGCTCTTCCAGCGATGCGCTCTTTATCTACTCAATCGCGGCAAAACGTCGTCCTTTCATGGGTCTTTTCAGTTTTGGGAACAGGAAAAAGTGGCAGGGGCCATGTCCGGTGAATATGGTGGCTGAGGCATGAATATCGTGTTGTTTTTGGTCGAAAAATGACGAACAAGAAACGATGTGTGAGCAGGTGCATTATCGTGATGCAAAAGCCATAAATTTTTTCACCACAAATCACACAAACGGCGCATAACTTCAAGGTTATATTCCTTATTCACCCTACGACCTGCTGCAAAAAACTCTTAATGCACCACGCCATTGCAGTCAAAGCAAACAGTGAGTAAAACCTTAACATTTGACCGAACTTGGCGTGCTTTTTTCGGTCTTGGGGATTCAGGATGTTTACACTAAGGCGATTGAGCCTTAGATTCGACGTCATAACGATATACCCATGTTTCGTCACCAGTTATGGCCCTTTTGAGCAAATCTTGATCATCGTTAACGTCATTCAACAGCTCCTGAGCGATGTCATGCGACGGTTCTTTTGGTAAAAATTCACCACTTCCGGAACAAATTTCGTTGCCACAAGTTTCAGGCCCAAAACCTCCGTAATCATTGCATGATGTAAACCCACCGATATGCCGACATATTCAGCAACATCTCTAATAGTAATTCGAAGATTCTCTACACCAATTTTCTTTACTACTTCAACTTTTCCATCGGTTGTTGAGATCATACTTCTCCGCTCAACCACTATCCGGCACGAAGGACCAAAAAATGTTAATTAATTACTTGCGGGCTGGCGAGGGGCAGCGAAGAAATCACGTCCGACCAAGTTTAAGTCGACCACATAGAGGACTAGAGAAGTTAACACTGTCACTACTCACGTCCAGACATATGTTCACTTTAATCCAAATAATTTATCCCCGATTCGACCCCACAAACACTTTATACCAAAAAAGGTTTTGGTTGTTCGGAAAAATTCAAACAGATGTAGTCTCCAGAAGCTACGACCACGATCGTTCACCGAACGATCGATCCCAACGCAACCGAAAGTGATACGTCATTCGACTCGTCACTTCCCACAAAGCTAGAAGACGATCGAGCCGGGAAAGTTACTTAATAAAAAAAGGAAACAGAAAGAAACACAGATTTGAAAAAAATGGAATCGCTAAGATACCTGAATAAACTCAAAACTCACTTGATTTCTAATTTCGTTCAATTTTCGGGAAAGCTGTACGCGTCTCAACATAAAAACAATAATATCAAAAAAATTCTAAACAACTTATAAACACTTTTTTTTGCTCAAAGTAGACTCGCCAAATGCCACAGTCAACATTTCAGGTGCGTTGGAGCACTACAGTTTATTTTTCACACAATATTGTATACAGATCCTTTGATCCATTTTTTCGGTAGGAAAAAATCGCCAAGCACGCGAAAACACATCTAAGCTTTATGTTCGTCAAAAACAAACTGAACATTAAAAATGGCTGATGATTTCATCATATGTTGGGGGACATGTGTACCGAGATAACAAAACAAAAAAATCGAAATTACGTAACGTAACGTGATGGTGGACCTTATACCCTAACACCTCGTTTTTACTACGAGATCCAATATTAAACATTAGTCTGTTTGCACCGCGTGAAAATAGAGAGTTTACGGTATATCTGCAAGCAGTAGAACGCGCTCATTTTTTGCGGCTACCGCAAAAAAATGCATATATTCATCCTATTGTGATTTCGGCTACAGGCAATTTACACGCAAGATGCACTAAAAATCTCGAACATGCAACGCTTAATAGGGCATGACATGACCTCAAAAAGCGGCTTCGTTAAACACCTGTGGAATTGTAAGAAACTTCCTAGACGATCAGGTATCAGGCGACTGATGACACCTTCAACGCTCTCGAACGTTGCTTAAGAATAACGGTAAATTATAAACTGGGCACCCAAAGGGATACAGTTTTCGGCAGAAGTTTGCTACAAAATATCCTTTAAAACAGAAAGTTGCAGTAAAAAATTTTATTGCTAAGGTGAAAGGCATAATGAATAATCTACTTATCTGACAAGACCGAGCAGTAGATATGAAAGGACAGGTTTATTCTGTGGGGTAAACGTCGATTATGCACATCAGTTAGAAGATGCTGCATCGCAAGGTCAAGCGTCGGCCGGTGAAGCACTACATCACCATGCTAATCAGTCTCCTGGAAGATGTTTATAACATAAAAGCATTAAAAGTTTCCGTTAATATCTGCAGCAAAGACGCAGAAAAACTGAAAGCAATTTTGGTCGTGTTTTATTAGTTTCTTTTTTTAGTTTTACTAGAGCACCTAGACAAGATTTTGCATATGCATTTAAATGCCGAACTATCTGGGTTAGAGGTGCAAATTCTTGCGTAACGTGCCAGAAAGAGAATGAGATCCACCATGGGAAATGAAATTGGATATGAATTTCAATAAAGTAAGGAGCAAATTGTCTCGATTGACTTAATATTAGAAGGGAAATAGAACTAGAAAGCTAATACACCATGTTTAAAAAATCATTGACACCAGCAGTATAAGATGAGATTATAGTCTACCAACGGCCGGGACTTCACGTTCTGACTGCTAGACTGCGTCGGTAAAATAAGTGTATTGGAAGAAGGCAGCAAAAGCACACCTTTCAGATAGAGAAGGAAGGTTCTAACTGCCGAATAATGCAGATAAACAAAATTTGTTCAGAATCTGATATGATGTCCAGGATATTCCAAGTGATATGTCTATTCCTCTATTTGAATATTATTCTAAACCTAGCTTGGTAAGCATGAGGTGACAGGTACTGAGTGCAAATTTCACTTGCTACTTATAGCTTTTTAGGGAACCTTCATGTGCTAGTAGAATTATGTCGGTATACAATTAGTCATATCATGCCCTTGACGCCCATTTAAAAAAAGGTGCTTCATTCACATTTAATTCGTATTATGAAAAAATACTTTTCGATTTAATGTTAATATTTTTTGTTCGGATATTTTACATTAAATTTCGTTAATTTTTTATTTAACAACAAAGTTGACTATTTTTTTAACTTTTCGAAAGTATTTTTTTGGTGAATTTTCTCCCGACACCGGAACCCACAAAAACTCGTCGCCTGCGACATTTCTCCACACTCGTTTGAGGCCTCTCTAGGCATCCTACCCCCGCAAAGTCTCCGCAGGACAAGTTCTGCCAGCAGATGAAGACGAATAAAGAAATCACTCTCCGCAATGTAGACAGGGTTCAGGCTATATCGGAAAAGCCTCCCAAGGACATCACTCTCCACAGTACAAAACGATATGTAGCAGCCTGGCAAAAGTTGCCAAGACTTCTCACATGGTGGCATATTTGAGACATCACTCTCCACCGTCAAAAATGATATTTAGCAGCCTGGAAAAAGTAGACAATTCTACTTATAGAGTGGAAAATTAAGACATCATTCCCCACAGTGAAAAATAATATTTAGCAGTCTAGAAAAAGTGAACAAGTATTCATACAGGGTCGAAAGTTAAGACAGCACTCCCCATAGTCAAATAGTATTTTAAAGAGAAACGAGTGCGGGCAATCGGTGGTTCCGCACGAGCTACGCATACTTTTTTGTATAAGTGCGTAACAAGGAGCGGTTGCGGCGGGGAACGGGGGCTTCGGACAGAAGAACAGCATCTACTGATTTATTGGTTACAGGGTAGGCTCAAAAAGTAGTAGGACTGAATGAATTTGAATTTTTTAAAACTATTTGGTACAAATCCTTAGTAATCCTCGAAATAGCACCCTTGTGCTCCGACACACTGCGCATAACGCGATTCCTACTGCGCGTACGCCTTCTGGAACTCGCTTTGCGAGACCCCCTTCAGAGATGCCGTCACGGCCCCTTTACTCTAGGAGCCACGGATACGCGTTCTTCCTTTATAGAGAAACGTAAACTATTTGTTTAAACTACTTGTTTGTAACCAATTTTATAACATTAGACCTAAAATAAAATTTCGTATACTTAATAGATTAGACTATTGACTATTAGACCATATTGTCATATTCTGTAAAGTATTTTCGGTATGACTAATTTCTATTCCGATAAAATGAAACCTTTGTTCCTTTAAATATCATATTTCTTTCTTTCAGTATTAAAGCTAGCGATTCAGCCCCATCTTTCGGCAGCCCTAGTTCTTTGATTAAATTATTCAGTTCTTAATTGAATGGACGCGGCGTACCATCATTTTCCTTCTTTACAACATATTCTTCCTGACCAGTGTCATCGTTACTCTCGCTGCTTTCTTCATTGATATTTTCATCGGTTGCTTCATCAATCTCCATATCAGCCGCAGATACATCAAGGGCTACTTCATGATCTTCCTTATTACTTATCTCAGACATGGAAGCTTTGGTTACGCTGGACCCGATTGCATACTGAATTTTTGCAAATTACTAGAGTTGAATGCTACGTTGTCCTTCAAACAAAAATAACAGTCGTCTTTGCCCTTGGGCTCCCGCTAAACAGTTTTTGTAACAAACTTTATTTTCGCAGTATGCTCATTATGTCGGTTCAACATTGATCTGAAAGCACACCAGATCATTTTAGGTAACCAAAGAAAGTTTGCTTGGATCACCACACACCCAAAGTAGTCACCAGCGCAAACGTATCAGTACCTATCACCGTTTTCAGTACATTCATGTACATTTTCTCCCGAACGCCATCGTGTTTTTCATTTTCTCATATTAACCATAGATGTATCCAAACCCCACACGGGAGGGCTCCCGTTCCAATCACGGGTGAGTTCGCCGGCCTAAGAATGATAACCCCCATATATCCTTAGGACTAAGCATTGGGGCTTTCCAACTTTGACGAGGACGTCAACTCGTCGTCGGACACACTCCAGGTTTAACCTCACACCCTACCATCCAGCTGCAGGGCAGCGTGCCTTCGCTGATTTCGTCACCTCAGAGAATTGGAGAGTGGATCATTCCAAACATTTTTCTTAGAAGCAGTGTCACCATATTCAGTGTTCTTGAAGGTAGTAGGACTTCAAATTCCGGAGAATAATGGTAGATCTTTTTACGTTTGCAATCCTAAAAAGTAGTAGTGGTGGTAGTAGTAGTGATTTTCTGTTTAACAATTGTTACACTACCACGAAAGAATGAACTAAACCTTGATTCATGACTTCACTCACGTAACTCTTATGATGTCGGGGTTTTGAGTTTATGGTGTTGTGAGATTTCGTGGATATAGAGCTACTTACCCATGACTATGTTGCACAAGAAAAACTTCAGTTTCAGCGGGAAAAAAATACACAGGAATATCATATTGGCATTTTAATAATATAGATGCATTTGCAAACTTAGTAAAAGTAGTAACCGTATAGTAAAGCTTAAACATGATAAGATTATAAATAAATTTAATTAAGTTAACTTTCAAAAATATAAAAGAATTAAACTAATGCAACGAGATATGTTAATATTTATGATTATGTTTCAATTGAAATGCCAGAAATTCGACGAAAGTAAAAAATCTCGATAGCAACAAAAACTTACTGATAAGCAAAGTAACAATTCTATTTTCCATAGATAGCAGCACTTGCCGCAAACATTCCCTCGCACGTCGGCACCGAATACGCAAACGGAATTTTTCTACAGATTGTACATCTGCAGTGGGCGGCATCAATATTCTTGTCATGTCAGTGTCACTTCGACTTTGAGGCTGAAAAACGTATTTACATTTTCAAATTTTTTACTCCTAAACTAGTGCACAATATTTAGCAGCCTGAAAAAGTGGACCAGTCTTCCCAAGGGGTGGCAACTTCAAGACA
>NC_046661.1:61834259-61844120 GCF_010883055.1 Belonocnema kinseyi
TTTATTTGTACCATAAGTCGATAGTAAGCCAGGATATATCGTCACTATAACAAAAATTACTATGGTGAATATTAAACTTTGAAAATATTAAATATATATTGGAATATAAAAACAAATTATTAAATAACAGTACATAGACTAAAAAAAGTATCTATAATAAATAAGTATCTATAGTAACGTCGCAAAGTTGCAACACTCTAGGAAGACCTGTCCACAATTGCAAGGCCGCTGAATATATTTTTTCATTGTGAGGTGTGATGTCTCAAAGCTGCCACCCTGTGGGAAGTCTTCTCTACTTTTGTCAGGCTGCCACATATCGTTTTTCACAATGGGGAGTGAAGTCACCAAGTCACTCCTCTGTAGGGAGTGATGACTCAAAGTTGCTATCCTGTGGAAGACGTGGTCTCCAAGTTGACACACTGTGGGAAGGCTTGTCCACTTTTTACAGACTGTTAAATATATTTCTTTACGCCAATCGACGCCTGCCGCCATTTATTTTGTTTTTGATAACTGCATGCAGAGTAGGATGAAAAAGTAGTAGGTCTGAATTTCTGTAGCGCCAAATGAGCGGTGGAGGGCGGTCGGACCAGCTGGGCGTGGTAATGGGGAGCGCAGGGTTGCCATGTGCCCCCCCCCCTTCAGTCCACATCTGGTACCGCCCGACTTCTTTCTCTTTCCTCGGTTCAAGCGGGACCTCATAGGAAACTGATACAACTCCGTAGAAGACATCCAAGTACTCTAGGAGCCAGGGGTAGACCTGTATGCCGTCATAGGTCCTGTCGATTTTGATGTTGCATCTTATATAGAATTTTCCGCTGATTCTAAAAATTGAGGATGTTTTTTTCGAGAAATGGGTCAATTTTGAGATAATCGCATTTGAATTTTTTTATAATTAATCAAGTAGCCCGCTTACAATTTTATGATTTTTACTATTTTTCTTTCGCGGTCGTCTGGTGTATATGTTTACGAACAAAAAGTTCCTCAGCCAGATTTCGATTACTTTAATTGTTAATGCAGAAGATGAACAATCAAAGAGAACATGTCAGCGGAATTGAAATGCACCAATTTCTACGTAAATATTAATCCGAAGACAAAAAGTTTGAAACAAAAGTGTTACTACTTGGCCAGGCGGAACTTTTTTTAATATATAAGTTTTCAATAAAAGTGAAAGATTTCGAAAATTCGACGATAATATAGATGCACAAAAATATTCGTTTTCTAAAATTAAGGAAAAAAAATTATTGTATAAACTAGAGGCAATTATAAATTGAGTCTCGATCTCAGCTTCTAACTGAGGTAGAAAGTTGTAATTAAGCTCAATAATTTCCATACATTTTTATTAATTAAATTGCCGTATTAACAACTTCGTAACATCCATGCTTTATTTGTTACGGCGTTTTCTTTTTCAAGTGAAAAGTAGGTAGAATTTATTACAATATTTCAGCACCCCTTTTGAAAGTACATGATACGGCAATAAACGACCCAAAAGTTTTTCCACTGTCAAAGGCGCCGGGCCGTAGACAAACCATTTTGTGGGCCCCTGCCTTGGCTTGAATGGTTTGTCTACGACTAGGGCCCGACGCCTTTGGCAATTAAAAGACTTTTGGGCCGTTTATTGCCGTATCATGTACTTTCAAAAGCGGTGCTAAAATAATGTAATAAATTCTACCTACTTTTTACTTAAAAAAAGAAAGCGCTGTAACAAACAAAGTATACATGTTACAAATTTGTTAGTATAGCCATTTGATTAATAAAAATGTATAGAAATTATTGAGTTTCATTACAACTTTCTACCTCAGTTAGAAGTTGAGATCAAGACTCAATTTATAATTGCCCCTAGTTTATACAATAATTGTTTTTTCCGTAATTTTAGAAAACAAATATCTTAGTGCCTTTTCATAACATTAACTTGATTTTTATTGCAAGATTTCACTTATAATTACCAATGATATCATGGAATTAGGTTTATGCATTTAATTATTTGCATTAACTTAGTAAATAAATCAATTTGAATAAAGAGCTTCAGATAAATTTATAGTGCTCAGTCAAAATAGTAAGCTTTGTACCTTGATATTTTTCAATAAAATAAACTATTCTCGAGAAAAATGACATTTTATACCTTAAATAGATTTTTTTCATCTATATTATCGACGCACTTTCGAAATCTTTCACTTTTATTGAAAACTTACATATCAAAAAAAGTTCCGCCTGACCAAGTAGTAACACTTTTGTTTCATACTTTTTGTCGTCGTATTAATATTTATGTGGAAATTGGTGCATTTCAATTCCCGACATTTTCTTTTTGATTGTTCATCTTCTGCATTAACAATTAAAGTAATCGAAATCTGGCTAAGGAACTTTTTGTTCGTAAACATATACACCATACGACCTCGAAAGAAAAATAGTAAAAATCATAAAATTGTAAGCGGGGCTTAAATACTAAATATCATAACGGTCGTCCCCGAACTCTTTTTTGAGGGATAATAACAACAAAAATTCATTGTGCTACATAAAAATTTTATGCATATGCTATTTTTCTATTTTTCTGATTTTACCCCTATGACTTTTTCTGGTAAAAAAAATACCGGAGTTATAGCATTTACAAAACTAAAAAAAAGACGAAAATGTAATGAAAAAAATTGTAATGTAAGACACATTACCAAATATCTCGAAAACTGCAGCTCTGCGAAAAAAATGTTCCCTATGAAAGTTATTGGCTCTAACGGGGAAATGCAAAGAAAGTCATGGTCTTAAGAGACATGTCATTTTTCAAGGTCATTCAATGTGAACGTGTCATTTATTGCTAATATTCAGCCAATCAATACAAGATATAAAGAGGAAATCAATATAAAACCCATAAAGGCAAGAAATGAGAATGACTTAGTCAATAGCCAGCCGATGAAGGAAAATCATGAGAAGGATGTTTTCAAGACATGTCCTTCTTGACTCTCACGTAACTTACGCCCTTATTGCCCCCCCCCCCCCCCTCGGAAAAGAAAAAAGAACAAAATAATATAAAATGGGTGTTCTTATAATCATAAGAACAATAACTGACCGAATATTGCCTAAATCAATCTCATTTCATGCCTTCATTGGCTAGATATTGACAACATCCTGGACAAATCTTGCCTTCATTGGCTAGATAATTACTAAATATCGCTCATGTCTTGCCTTCATTGGCTAGATAAAGACTAAATCGCACTCATGACTTGCCTTCATTGGCTGGCTGTTGACTAAGGCATTCTCATTTCTTGCCTTTATGGGGTCTATATGGATTTCCTTTCCATATCTTGACTTTATTGGCTGAATATTAGCAATAAATGAAAAGTTCACTTTGAATGACTTTGAAAAATGACATGTCTCTTAAGGCCATGACTTTCTTTGCATTTCCCCGTTAGAGCCCAATAACTCTCATAGGGAACATTTTTTTCGCAGAGATGCAGTTTTCGAGATATTTGGTAATGTGTCTAAAAAGGGTTCGATGTTTAGCCCTCTATAACTCGAAAACTATCCATTTTCGGACTTTGTGCCCCATTACACTTTTGATCGAGATATTGCGAACTGCAATTTTATGAAATTTAATCAAAATCGACCGAAAGCCATTTCATGTACATTTGCTGAGGGGTCCTTTTAAAATCATATATTCCACATGAAGGAATTAAAACAATTTATTACACGTATTTTGTGAATTTATTAGAAGGAATTAAATAATCTCGAAATCTGAACACTTTTGGGGAATAGCAGACATCTCTGTGAGGTTATCTGTCGGTACAATTGCAAGGAAGAAAACACGTTCCCTTTTGGGGAATGAGAACCTATGCTGCTGAGATTGAAAATATTGATCGATTTTTATCATCTTTTTTTTGACTTACTCAGAATAATATAACGATGCTAATGCAGTATATTAAAATTTTATTAATTAATATTGTACAAAATTCGAATTTTTTCCAACTATGATTGGCCGTCAAGATTTTTTTTGTCACTAACAAGCTCCACCCTTTTGGGCGTGCTTATCCTATTTCTGTCTCTCTCGCACACTCAACTCAGAGTTCCCACGCTAGTACACAGCTCTGTTAACGAACTTGATCTTCATTTTGGGGCCCTGCGAAAGTGTATTTAAGGTCAACTCAATAGGAAAAATCTTTGCAAACTAAGAGCGCCTACGACATGAGTGCCGAAACGTATAGATCCGTTAAGAAGTAAAAATAAAAAATGTGACCGCTGCACGGGCACATTCTTATCGCGCGCTGTGCTCGCGGTTGGCTTCGTTCGCAAGTTTGAGAGCGCTAGTGTTGGTACTCGGGCTTCGCGCTCTATAATATATCTGTCTCGCGCTTCGTGCTCGATAATGTATTTACCCCACATTTGTGCACTGGCCTTATAAAATTTATGGTCAAAGCATACACGAATGTAACATCGCGTATCTCGTGCTTCGCACTCGATTTTTTCACAAATGCGAACTTCTCCACATTATTGTGAACTATATTATATTAAATGTATATTATATTTATTTCTGTACCTCGGTCTGAGGCTGCTTATTCAGACATTGCAAATAAGGTACAAATTTTATTTTTAAGGATTAATTTCATATTTGGTTCTTATTTCGCATTAAATTTTTTTCTTAGCTACCCTGAAAAATGTATATCATTTTAATACATTTATATTATTGCAATTGATGATATGTATTGGTATTGAAACAAAAGTATTTATATTGTCTCATTTTTATAATTAAAAAACAGTGCACATCCTATTAAAAGAAAACTGTTACTAAACATTGTGTTATTACAACTTTTGTTGTTTTTCCGCAGCATTTAATTTGTTCATTTTGAATTTAATTTTTTACAATTTAAACTAAAAATACGCGTCATAGCGTCAGGTGGATCCAAGAAAATTCGTAATTATTTTAGGCGAGAAATTTTGGTAAATAAAATGTTATTGTACTTTGCGTCCTTTTTCCAAATTAGTAGATATTGTTTGGTTAAACAAGTTTTGTCTTTTTAAATCGTTTCGACTGTTGTGTCGTTTTTCCAAAAACTTTATTTTTTATTTATAATGTTATTTTTTACGATGAGAAGAAAATATACTTCTTCTATATAAAAATGATTTGCAACAAATTTGTAGATCGTTCTTGGACGAATAACTTTTTTTCCATTAATTTTTTTCGTACCTTGTATCGTTTTTGAAAAAATTTAATTTTTTTATTTTGAATGTTATTTCTTACGTTCAAAACAGAAGGTACGCTTGCCATCAAAAAATTATTCATGACAGATGCGGATGAGTTTTCTCTCTTTTTTGGAAGAGCAACTTTTTTCCATTTCTTCAAACCAAAAACTACGCACCCTATCAAAAAAATGATTAATAAGAGATTTGTAGCTCTTTTTTGGGCGAACAACTGTTCTTTCATTATTCTTTTTTCGTAAGTTGTGTCATTTGTCCAAAAATTTAATTTTCTTATTTTTAATGTTGTTTTTTACGAATAAAACAAAAGCTACGTGTCCAACAAAAAAGGGCATCATAACAAATTTGTAGATCTTTTTTGGGTGCGTAAATATCGTTCATTCATTATTTTTCGTATCTTGCATACTTTGACCGCAAAATGGAATTTGACATTTTTCAGTATTTTTTGCGCGATCTAAATTAGAATTTTGTATTTCTCGAAAAAATTCCAAAAGTTATGATAATCTTGTAGAGCTTTCAAAAATCAACGTTTTTCTTCTGGTGACTTGTTTCATTTCGTGCGTTTTTTGGCTCAAAATTTTAATTTTTTTTTAAATTTTGTAAATGCTATAACTTTGGTAATTTTTGTTTGTCAAAAAAAGTTATAAGGATAAATTGTTCGTCTTTTTGAGTACTACAAACAGGCGTGCATACAATTTCTAAATATTGAAAAAAGTGATCTTAAAATTTTCGAAAATTCTCCAACTTTTTGAATTTTTATCCAAAATAGCTGGCTAACGAAATTGACCTTCAATTTTTGACACATAAAGAGTATACTGAAGGCCAGCCTGATACATTAATTTTTTTTAAAACATCGTGCTCACACACAGGCAGGTGAACATATGCCCATACATACATACATACACACATACATACATACATGCATACATTTCAGAAATATTATGTAACAATTGTACAAGGAGAAATGTAACAAAATTTCAATATTTGCAGACTTTGGTGAAGTTTGTCTGGAGTAAAATTTTTACAGAGTATACTTTAAACCCCCGAGAATAAATACAAATTGACCCTGAAGGGAGCGGCACACGGTAAACACGGTTAACTGGGTAAAGGCACGAGCACACCATAAAACCATAATTTTTTTTAATTTTTGAGGATTAAAAAAACTTCTGGGTAAAGTTAATTTCGCAGGGTGTCCAGAAATAAAAGAAATTATCTTAAGATTTATGGGAAAAATTTAAATGATTGTTTTGTAATGAATTCTAAGAGAAATTGAAAAATATTATAAAACATTTTGAATTATTTCCTAAAATTTGGAAAAAAAGTTTAAATGATTTTAAAGCAAAATTTGGCAATTTTGTTATATTAAATAATGTTAGAAAAAATTCCAATCCCATGAAAGGGATAAGTTTCAAACGAGAATGATACATTTTCAACCAAGGCGGTTAATTTTCTACCAAAAAAATATTAATTTATAATAAAATTTTCCAAATGGTAAAGAAATATATAAAATTTCAAGGGAACTTTCAATCTAATAGTTACATTTTCGAACAACAATATTAATTCTACACGAAGAAAGTTTAATTTTCAAAAAAAGAGGAATTTTCTATCATATAATCGTAATTTAAACCGAACAATATAAATTTTCAACCAAACATTGAATAATTAAATTTTCTGTCGAAAAAATTAATTTTCACCAAAACAAAGTTAAGCAAAAAAGTTCATTTAAAAACAGAGGATTTTTAAATAAAATGATGAATCATCAACCAAGAAGATTAATTTCCAATAAAGTAGTTTCACTTTCTACTAAGTAGTTAAAGCTCTAAAAAAAGGTTTAAATTTTAATCTAAAAACAGCGGAATTCCACCAGAAAAGACGAATTTCCACCAAAATAGTTCAATCCTCAACCAAAAAAACGAGGCGTTCTACCAAAAATTAATCGCCACCAAATTTGTACATCTTTTTTGAACGCACGCTTTTAATTGATTCATTTCTTTCGTACGTTGCGTCGTTTTTCCAAAAATTTCTTTCTTTTATTGTTAATATTATTTTTCCCGATTAGAACAAAAACTATGCATCCTATCAAAAAATAATCAATAACAAATTTGTCGCTCTTTTTTGGGTTACAATTTTTTTTCTATTAATTTTTTGCCTATCTTGTGTGGTTTTTTTAAAAATTTAATTTTTCTATTTTAAATGCAGTTTTTTTACGAATAAGACAAAAAATGCCCGTTCTACCGAAAAGTGATTTGGGCGTATCTTGTATAGTTTGTCCACAAAATGGAATATTTTATTTTTCATTATTTTTTGTGCGGTCGAAATTTCAATTTTTGATTTTTGAAGGAAATTAAAAAACTTCTTGTAATTATCTGTAGGGTGGTTAAAATGCGACGTTTTTCTTTTTTTTGAATTTTTTCATATCGTGCGTTGTTTGGCTTAAAATGTTCATTTTCGTCTTTTTTTTAGTTTTGTAAATACTGTAACTCCGGTATTTTTTTTACCAGAAAAAGTCATAGGGGTAAATTGTTCATCTTTGTAAGTGCTACTGATAACCCTGCATAGAATATTTAAATCTTCAACTTTAAAGATCGAACTTTTTGAATTTTATCAACAACGGCTTGATAACAAACTTCACCTTCAGTTTTCAACACTAAAACAGTGTACCAAAGGCCAATCTAACAGATTCATTTTCTTTAAGTTATCGTGCTCACAGGCAGGCATACAGGAATACAGATGTACATGCATGCAACCATACATACATACAGACACATGCGCAAAAACCTGTTTTTCGGATTCGGGGGGTCTCAAAACGTGAACAATTGACAGAGGGGGGGGGGGGGTAAATTTTACACAAATCTAATACCTTATCTCATGACAATGTAATATTGGTTTCAAGAATTAAAGGCCTTAATAATTATGTTAACACTTATGATCAACACCCATCAGTATGGGCCAATATTAAAGATTTAATTAATTTTATGCACAGTTGTGAATGTTACTCATTTTACATTATTCAATATTTTTGTGAATATTAATTGTAATTGTAATTAAATATTAGTTATTCATGAATTGAACAATGTATTAATATAGTATATAGTAACAATCAATTAATAAATTACTGTATTATTGTCTCATTATTAAATAATAGTATTTAGTTATGTTTTAAACATGCGTACAATATAATTTGGCATCCGTCAGAAATTGCTAAATTAGTATAAAGTAGCTTTTATTATGATTTTAAACTAAGAAACTCATATTTTAGAATTGCATGGCAGGAACTGAGAGTAAAACTCAAGTGCCCTGAAACTAGTTTCTAAACCTAACGCGTTCGGATTGCATTCTACTCCCTTCGGGATCGTTTGAAATCATCTTCCGTTAAGTTTTCATCAGGAGTAAAACCTTCCGACAGTCTGTGGGTTTAAATCTTCCCAAGATAGAATCCCGGGTACTTTTTTTTGATCAGTACACAAACCGAAGGACCGATCCTCTGTACCTACTCTCCACGGAATTAAAACGCTAACCAGATGCTGCCACAACCCATCCGTTTCTGAGGGATTGAAAAGCAGGCAACGTCCACTCGGGATGGGATCACTTTCTCCCAGCAGTAAGTATTTTCCTATCTTGAGGAGAGTTATACCTCACGATTCCTTTTTCGTCGGTTCACTGTTTAAAACCCAAACTGATCTAAACGTTTTACTCTCAGTCCCTGGCCTTAAGCAGTATATTGCGATAATTTTTATTAATTTTATGAAAATACCGCGCTTTCTATCCTACTTTAAGCAGTACATTGCTATAGATGTAAAAGATAAAGTATTTTACGAAATTATATTTAAAAATAAATAAATGTACATATAATGATACGAAATGCGTTATAATTATAAATTAAAATATCTAGGGTAGAAAAAGGGTGAAGGGACGGCATGAAAATATTTGCACACGGGCGGCCGAATGTCCAGGAACCACTCTACCCACATATTTTTTCTTTTTGTCTTTGTTTTTGTCTTTTTTATTTTGTCTTTGCAAATATTTTGGAAGAGACTCGAGCGGTTCGAAACCCGCCACGTTCGAGATTTTACGTTAGGTATACGATTATACGTTTAGTGGTCGTTTATGTAGTGGTGCCTGATGGTATATAAATAAAACGTATTAAGTAATAACAATATTCAAAACGTACGCATTTTACGTTCGAAAAATGATTATTTGAAATATTTTCTAAAAGTTGAGAAAAGATTGTCCAACTTTTTCAAACATATTTTCTACTGCGAGTTGTGGAAAAACGCCGAACTTATTTCTTTGGAAATAGTGTACCAGCTTAAAATCCTAGCGTTCGGAAACTTTTCCTACCACAAATTAAACAAAAAAATTCCGACACCTCGCAGGCTAGCTAATAACCCTAACTTTCGCAAGTTTTTCCAACCATATTTATGCATTAGGAAAATTTCCCGAAAGTTAGGGTTATAAGCTGGCGCAAGAATTTCGGAGATTTTGCCGAACAAATTTTCAGAGTGTATAGCACGTACTAGAACAAGCAAGCGCGCAACACAACCCTTCCAGTTCTCTGCTACATAATTATTCTTTTTATTATTATTATTATTACACCATTAAGCCATTTCCCTTTCGGAGTAGGCGTGACTCACTCGGTAGGGGAAAGGAGTAGTGTGTGGAAGGGATAGAGATTTTTCAGAT
>NC_046661.1:61844220-61859939 GCF_010883055.1 Belonocnema kinseyi
AGTACAGTCGGTACAAATATAGAATTATGTATTGCCATTTTAGCTTTATTTGATATATTTTTACATCTGATAAGGGGACCTGCTCTACCAATAACCTTCTTACCTTCGTTTATGCGTCTATCTAATTCATCATCTATCTTCCCGTCCCTAGTAAGTAAGCTACCAAGGTATACGAACTTATCAACTTGTTCAATTCTCTCATCATTTAATAAATTATTGCATAGTGTTTTCTCACTCTTTCCTTCGAACACCACAGTTTTTGTTTTATTTGCGTTAATTTTGAGACCAATGCTCTTCATGCTTGCATCTAGTTTATTTAACATTCTTTGTAGGTCTTCGATAGACTTTGCCATAACAACCTTATCATCTGCGAACGCTAACCCACGTACCCTTACTGTTTCGAGATCCACACCCTCTTCGTCGAAGAGAGCCATTCTTAAACACTTGTCCATAAATAATATAAATAACCATGAAGACATAACGCATCCTTGTCTAACTCCTTGAGTAATATCGAAACAGTCACTCAGTTTCCCATTCACTCTTACACTCGATTTACTACCTGTATATATTGTTTTTATAGCTTGTAGGATCCATCCATTGACTCCATACTCTTTCAGGACTTCCCAAAGTTTACTTCTATCTACCTTGTCAAAAACTTTTTCTAGGTCAAAAAATGAACGGAAAACTTTTTTTCCTACTCTCAAACTTTTTTCTGTTATTTGCCTTAAACTAAATATTTGATCCGTACATGAGCTTCCTGGCATAAACCCACTTTGGTCTTCCCAAATCGTTGCTTCTGTTATTTCCATTACCCTACGAATAAGTATTTTTGAATATATTTTACTTACGGTGCTTAATAAGCTAATCCCTCTGTAATTATTGCACTCGCTTTTATCTCCCTTTCTCTTGTATATTGGTACGATAATCGCTTCTTTCTAATCGTCTGGGACGTTTCCCATCTCGAAACATAAATTTATCAATTCGCACAGTCTATGTGGTATGCACGCGCCACCGTATTTAAGCATTTCAGCGTTAATATCGTCTACCCCGGCAGCCTTTCCGTTTTTCAAGTTCTTAATTATATCCCTAACCTCAGTGAAACAGACTTTTTCGATTGAGTTTTCCATTGCATCGTGTTCAACATTGCAGTTGTGGTGTCCTATAGGTTCATCTCCGAATTGTCTCCTAAAATAGTCTCTGAAAGCCTCTAGTATTCCGTCTGCGTCATATAAATATTGGAAAAAAGAGAGAACTCAATTATTCAATATCCCTTCTTTTTAAACTTAGACTATTCTTCGTGTGTCCATTTATATCTTAATATATCCTATTTATATTCCGAGATATCCTGGGGACATCGTAGGTATATCTACGGGAAATTTTGAATATCCAAAAAGTGCCCCAAAACATTTCCAGCTGAGCCTATCTAATATTCTTCTGTTTCTGTTTAAATGTAATATACTCGCCTATCTTTCCTAACGTTTATTTAACCTAGATTGTGTATAATATCTCTCGTATACTGTCTTTATGTCTCTATAAAAGATATAAATGTATTCAAAATATAAAATCGTCCACCTATCTTGCTGAATCTTTTCTTTTCTATCCAGGTTAATCATTATTTATCATTTTAAAACATTTTCTCTATCTTTTAGACTAAACTTAGCTCGCTGATTTTTCCAATTTTCTCTTTTGACAATTTTTTCAGCATTTATGTCAATATAATAAATTGTATTTTTTTTCTTCAATTGACTTTATAAACCAGCCTATCCCTCGTCTATTTATGCCAGTCTTTTTCTATTCCTTCGTCAATACTGACCGCCCCCACTTCACAACCTCTTTTCTATCTCAACTTATCCTTGTTTATACACGAAACTTCTATATCTTTCTGAATTAACAAATTTTGCCTATCTTTTCAAGTTCATTTTGTTAACTCTATGTCTTTCCTCAGTTCTCTTCTGTGTAACCTCGTCAATTCTTGTTTATCTTTTTCTATCCTTTGTCAATGTAACTCTCCTTCCATCGTCTGTTTACGTATATCTTTCTCTATCCATTTATCGTCTTAAAACTTCTCTTTTCTATCGCAACTTAACATTGTTTATTCATGCCTATCTTCTTTCTATACTTATCTTCCAGATTAAGTAAAAACTCGTCCTATTTTTTTATCTCCTTCTATGTAACTTAGTCTATAAAGGTTGTCCCTAGTCTATTTACGTCTATCTTTCTTTATTCTTGTGTCAATATAAATCTCTGAATATTTTCCTTAATTCCTGTATTCCTTTCCAACGCACATACTATTTTCTAAGTCAATTTAATATTTTTATATCATTCTCTTGTTCAAATTAATAATCTTATGCATTGTCATTTAGGAATATAGTTCAAAACCTCTTCCGCACAATCTTTTAAAATAACTTGAAAATCCAATAAAAATTGAAGCAAAAAATGGATTGATAATTGTATTTTGCACATGTGCATTCAAACGCATGTCATAAACGTATAATTTTAAACACAGAGGCGTAAAACTCCGCGCATTCAGTATACTTTACTTTATAATTGCACATGTTATGTCTTTTGCTCGACTAAAATGCCTATTCTGGAACATTTTCCGAAACGCACTCCATTCTGGAACATTTCGCCTTAAACAGAACTCTTCCCAACAATCCAGGAGAGTTGGTTCCTATTAACAAGGTTTATTCAAAAACAAATATGTGCATAAAAGAAACCTTCCGTAAGATACGAACGTTGATTGTACATAAGATTTGATCACAGACAAGTATATAACTGACCGGTTTCTTGCAGTAACGGTGTTCGCGCATTTTCAGAAGTCCATTTTTTACATTTGTTTTTCATGATGTTACGTTCAAAACAAATTAAAAATAAGTACTTCTAAAAATGCAAGGACTTTTTTACAAGAGAAAATATATGCAGTTAATCTAAAAAAATGTGTACAGACGTATTTTACGTAAAGGTAAATGGCTTGAACTCAATAGTTCGTTAAAAGAGACTCATTCGAGAAATTTTGCGATAATTTTCAATATATTATATTCGTAGATGGACGGGTGTTTTCCACGACCAACTCTTACGTGGTATGGTTAGTTCCACGCCCGACTCCTATATATGTGTACTTCCCACATGAATGTGTACTTTCACGATGCTTATATCAAACATCGTATAAACTCAGGTTTATATTTACAAAACAGGATTTAATTCAAAAATCTAATTAACATCAATAATCATTGAGTTTTTCCTATGTTTGGAGTATCGTTCGTAAACAAAGTTTCGGATAAATAGAAACCTCCGTACTTAGCGGACGCCAATTACAAATAACATTCATCATAGACAAGTCTAGGGTCTCTAGGTGCAATGGCGCAAATGCCAAAACCCGAATTTTTCAGCAGACACAAAAAAATTTCTAATTTAATGCATTTGATGTAGGAAAAGAAATTTCGAGTTATTTCTTAGCTCTATTTAATAGTTAAAGAAGCGCTTAAAAAAAGTAACAATTTTCGAGAAAACCGTTGTGAAAAGAATAGTAATGGTGCGTCCCAAAAGACGCCGATTTTTACTCAGAAAAAGTTTCATAACTTCTTGAGTTTTTATTGGAAAAAAACAATCACGTGTTAGCTATTACTTAATCCTACCAAATTTATCGGGAATATCTTTACAAAATCAACAATGTTCAAGAAAAATCCTTGTCAAAGGTACGACGCATCAGCAAATATGAATATATTGACACACAAAGAGTTGGATAACTTCTTTATCGCTTGATAATAAAAAAAAACATGAGAGTACTTTCGAGCTATTACCGAGCTCCATTGAGTCGTGAAAAGAACAGCCGGAAAGAAACAATCAGTTTAAATAAATATTACCAAATATGGATCTTTACCACTTCTAAATTGAATACGATCATTATCTTCTGCAGAGACATGAGTTAATTCAAAACTATTAGTTTAAGACAATAAAACGCATTTCCGAAATTAGGCACTCAAGCCGTTATGCCCTGGGAACCTTCAAATATACAATTGACTGGCTGGATGCAATAACGGTGTTTGCGCCTTTTCAGAAGTCACTCCTTTCTCATTTGATTTTATGATTTTATGTCCGAAACAAATTAAAAATAAGTACTTCTAGAAATGCAAGGACCTTGTTATTGCAAGGAGCCAACCACATAATAGTACAAAAAAATTTACTTAATCTAAATAAATAGGTATAGAGGAAATTTAGTTAAATGTTAATGGCTTGAACTCATTTGAGAAACTTTGCAATAATTTTCAGTTTAATATATTCTTAGATGGAGGTGTGTTTTCCGTAACCAACTCTTACGTCGTACGGTTACTTCCACGCCCAACTCCCTTACTATATTGTATGTACTTCCACGTCGTTCATATAAACATTGTATAAGTAATAAAGATATAAACCAGCAAAAATTAAAAATTATTTTCATCAATCTTCAGCACTCCAAACGTCAGAGTTTCATTGAAAATAGGATTTAATTGAAAAGCCTAATTAACTCTCATCGACAATCATGGAGGTTTCTTCTTCCTGGTCAACAAATGATCATAAGGGTTTTATATAAATTCAATGGAAGCTCGGATATTTGGAATTTCTTTACAGTTTATACAGAGTATATATAAATTTTCTATACAATGAATACAAAATTCAATTTTTTTCAATTTTTTTTTACCTAGTTGTCTTAGGAGCCTGTGATAGGAAAAGAAAAGCCACATCATTAGAATATTTCAGAGTACATATTAATTCATATGAATGTGATATTCTTCAACGATCTTATCACAGTATGAGTACTGACTACAAAAAGTATCATTACCAAACAAAGTGGCGGATAAATATATGATTTTGCACTATCCGGAAGCTAAGAACAACTGATATTTTATCAGAGAAAAGTATATACTTTTCTTTTTTTCATTCCTTTGAAGTAAGTTATAAATATACAAGAATTTGCTTATTGTATTCAACCCATCAATTATAAAATTAATTTATATATTATATATATATTTATATTTCCTGGTTTATTTAAAATTAATTGATTACAATTCGCTAGTTCCCTAAAAGAAACCTATTTCAAAAATTTTATGATAATTTTCAATTACAGTTTCCTAGATGGAAAGGTGTCTTCCGCGACCAAACTTTTACCTGGTACAGTCAGTTCCACGCCCGACTCCTGTTTATAGTGTATACTTCCACGACGTTCATGTCAAACATCGTATTATCAATAAGAAATAGAATATAATTTGAATAATATGTTAAGAATATATTTAAATAGGCGGAAGTCGATGGTATGTATCCGGCGGATCAGTCACAGTGTTGGCGAGTGGGGCGCGTTTTCGCAAACAGACAGACTGCTTGTAACGACGAAAGGGCGAGGGTCGTTTGCGACGGGCAGTGCGCTGTGAAAATTACCATTTTGTTCTCAGCCTTCTTTTAATGTTACAAATAAATAGTGTTGTACTTATTAATTCTTTTAACTTCTGTTTAGTGATTGAGTTAACCCGAAAATCACAAGCCCCAGACTTTATAGACGGTTCTTAACAAATATAATATAATCCAGAGAAAATTTGAGAAAACGCGTATCAGTTTTTACTCTTCTAAAGAACATGGTTTAATTTCAAAAAGTATTTAATTTCAAAAACCTAATTAATTCACATCAGCATTTATGGAAGTTTCAAATTTTAAAAAGTTCAGGATAGGAAAAGAAAAGCCACATCATTAGAATATTTCAGAGTACATATTAATTCATATGAATGTGATCTTCTTCAAAGATCTTATTGCAGTATGATTACTGACTATAAAAAGTGTTGTTACCAAGCAAGGTGGCGGATAAATATATGATTTTGCACTATCCGGAAGCTAAGTACAACAGATATTTTATCAGACGCTGTTATAGCACTCAACCGCTCAATTTTGCAACAGAACATATGTTGTTAATCTAACGAAATAGGTATGGAGGTATTTTGCTTTTTATGAATTTGGAAAGGATTTTAGAGAATCAAACAATATTCTTTAGATTTTTAAGAAAATTTAAAGTTATTTTCTCAAAGATTTTAGGACTTATTTTGTTTTATTTTGCAGAATTTTTTCAAAGTTGTAGCTTAACCATTTTTTAAGTTAAAAAAAATTAACTAAAATTATACATTGTAAACAAATCTAATTATTTGTAATGAATTAATAAAAAAAATTGCTTTTCGTCATAACTATTGTCATAATATTTAATGGAATTTTGATTATACTTTTTTCTAAGTTAAACATGAACTAAAATTGTTTTAAGCAAAGAATCTTTTAATGAATAAAATATAAGTGCTACAGCATTCGAGTTTAATAAGAATTGCAAGTTTTATTTGAAGAGAAAAAGAAAAACATCAAACTCTAAATAGTTATTGTCAAATAATTAAACAATTAAAATTAATAATAATACATTCAATAATAAATAAGGAAAAAATAGCGTTCATTAAAACACATAATATGTTCATTAAAATATTTAAAAATCCAAAATGAATTTAAATTAATAAATAAAAAATATTTTAATAGAGGAGAGTACTCGAATATGAGATATTCGTAATATGAGATAGCGGGGTATCAGCTAAACTAAGAGACCGACTCTGTTGGTTCTATCACTAACTTGTAGCCCTTGAAGAAAGAGTAATTTCGTGGTATAGTTCATTTTTCATTGGGCTTCTAAAGATTATAGGCGAACTTTTTGTGAAAAGGATGGTGGTCGAGTTCTTGAAAGGGAATTCTTTAAACCCTATTTATTATTCATGAAATATGTATTTAGCAGTAAAGTTTGCCTGGAGTCATGGGGATTGAATAACTAAGTAGGAAATTATCGATAGTGTTGAAGTTGTTCATTGTACAGGTCAGAAATAGGAAGTGCATAGTTGCACGGTGTGGTTCTCATAATATGAAATACCTGTGGTTTTTATAACACTGGCTGCGCGGGAAATTGGTTACAAAAGTGTTTGTGACTACTGCAAAAACTAAATATATCTAAATAGCAATAAACTTATATTTCGGAAACGTAGAATAAAGTTTTTCTTTAAAAATAATACTTTATTTTGCATTTTATTAGCTATTTCCTGGGATATCTCATATTATGAGAATAGTTTAACCAGTTTGGAAAAAGCACTTTTTTACATTTTTTGTATTTTCAGCATAAAAAAAAGTTTTAATAAAATTTTTTGTTTGAACTCCTTATGGCAAACTAAATTTCCTTTAAAATTACCTATATTACTTTTACATTCAGTACATAGAATTCCGAAAATCACGCCAAACAGATTTGGTATCTCATGTTTTGGTACTCTCCTCTATATATTATTTTATATAATATAATATGTTATATAATTTAGACTATTTTCTTTTCAGATATTTACAATTTACACAAATAATTATATGTTTAATTTAATTGCACGTGAATAATACGCGTAATTTGTTGTGGTTAGTAGAAATTCACTGGGATTTACGTCTAAAAGCAGTGAATGTTACGATTTTCTAAAATTATTTTTAATTCAAAAGATTCAAAAAAATGATAACGTTTATTACCTTTTACTCAGAACTTTCAGGACATTATTTTTATTTGATAAGCATTGTTTAAAAGACTTTCGCTCTGCATTATTTGAATTCTGGGCCAACTGCATAGCTGGCGTCACCATACGGCGACCGTCAACTCTCATGACAAATATTTTCCACAGGCCATCAGAAAAGTGGCATGGGGCTGATTCAAATCTGTGAAATGCAGTCCCGCCCAAGCAAAGTATGTTCACCATCTTTGACATGTATAATACATAGTTTTCTACAATTTTTGACGTATATTACGTCTTTTATGTATTACGCGTAGAAAACCTCGAGTGTATACATAGATCCAAACTTTGGCACGTAGAGCTACTGCGCTTGCCTGGCGCAGCAGCCCTCATTGGCCGCTGTTGGCGCGCAATTCAAATCAGGTATTTTTTAATTATTATAAATTGCATACAAATATCATAAATTACGTATTTTGTGATTCAAGGTGCGAAATAAGGTAGTTAAGCGTATATTTCGCAATAACAGTTTACTTTATTTGAGTTTCACAAGCTGGATTATATTTCACATACCAATTTTTAGAGAATTACATTTTCTTAAATTTGATTTAATTTGTAATAATTGTTTATTTTAATCTCAATCATTTATAATAACAATTTATTTTAATTTCAATTATTTCTCATTATACCAGGTTTGAATTGCGTTCCAACAGCGGCCAATGACGGCCGCTGTGCCAGACAAGCGCAGTAACTTGACATGCCAAAATTGGGATTACAGGGATATATCGATATTTTGGTACCGGTATATCAATGTTCACACAAGGTACTCCTTGCCCCCCCCCCCCCACCATTTTGGGGGCCTTTCCCAAACATTTCAGAAAGCAGAATTGAAATTTGAAAATTCATTATATTTCACGATCAGTTGGTACTTTCACTTGAAAAACTTACGAGATGTGTGCCTCCCTATATTTTTGAGAAGTCTCCGCCCATGACTTCAACTAAAGCTCTAGCGTGTTCACAGTGTATAACGTTGCTCGGAAAAGGGTCGTGCGTGTAGTTAGAAAGTAGTCTGACGTCACTAAGTTGCATCAAGAATATACGGTTGGCGGCGTGACATGCAAACCGTGAGTTACCGATAAGGAAGAGCTGACAATAGTTTAAAAAAGAATGAATATAATAAAGTGAGTATTTTCCAAAATTGTAATAATAATATTTTATTTTAACATTCTGTCCGTAAAAGAATGCGCACGGTTCACATCTATCTTTGATAAAAGCCTTTCGTGATAAATAAAAGACACAATTCACATTATGAATTAAAGTGAAATATATAAAAAAAACTTCATTACTATTATTAGGTGGGCTGAGAAGATTATATATCCACAAAGGTAGATGAATTTTCAACAAAATACATAAATTTTCAACCACAAAGTTGAACTTTCACCTGATAAACATCATTTTTTAATCAGATAGTTAAATTTTTATCTGAAAAAATACATTTTAACCAAAAATGGAATAGTTTAATTGTCAGTTAAACAAAATTATTGTTAACTAAATGTAAAACAAATTTTCGTAAAAATAGTTCAATTTTCAACACAACGGATGGACGCTTAACTAAAAAAATGAATTTTTAACAAAGTAGTTAAATTTTTTATAAAAATATGTCTTTTTAACAATATTGTTGTATTTTCAAGAAAATTATTAAATTTTCAACCAAATAATGCAATTTTAACCGAACCAGATGAATTCCAAACCAAAAATATAATAGTACCCTTTTCAATAAAAATATTCGGATTAAGTTATAAATTTTATCTAAGTTTGTAACGTTATTTCTACTTATATTTTTACATTCTCATTTAAGAGAGTGTAATATAATCGTCCAAATTTTCGATCTCCGGTTTTTAACGGATCTTCACGTTTCGGCACTCACAGAGTCCGAAAATCATAAAATTTTGGTGGTGTCTGTCAGTCTGTCTGTATGTATGCCTGTCTATATGTCCGTCTTTATGTATAGTTACCTTAATTTTTTAGCCACGCTAACTTCTGAAGGATTTTGAAAATTTTCAAAAAATTGAAAAACACATTTTTCTGATAGATTAGGAAATTTTATTAAAATTTTTCACTAGATATCAATTATATTTAAAAACTATCTCAAATAAATTGGGAGATTAGACCAAAATTAAAAATTTAGAGCATTCTAAAAATCTGAAACAAAATTTTTTTCTTCAAATTTTAGACATTTTTGTCAAAGTTTCTTATAGATGGGTGCAATTTTTGTTTTTAAGAGATCCGTAAAGCGTTATTTTTAGTAAATTTTAATCAGATGTACTAACTATCTTCATGAACTTTTTCAATTGGAACCACATTGAAAATGTTCTATATTAATTAACCAAAATTGAGTTGTCATACAACTGAACTTTGAACGAACGGAATGAAAGCCTACGGCTTAATGTCTCTGTTTAGTAAATTTAAAAAAGTGTTTTTTATTAACATTATATTGAAAAACATACTTGTTTCTTATATACTTATTTTAAAATAACTTATATTTTAAAACAACTTATATTTTCATTCAAATTTATTACATTTGTTCTTCTTCTGATTATTGTCAGCTCTTCTTTATCGGTAACTCAGGGCGTCCATGTCACCTCGCCAACCGTTTATTTTTGGTGCAACTCGGTCACGTCACATAGATTTCTATCTATGTACACGGCCCTTTTCCGAACAATACTATTCAATGTGCACACACTATAGAGTTTAAGTTGAAATTGCATTATTTGAATCGATATCTTATATCGATTTCAATGTTTCGATCTCTTCGGCCCATGCACTTCGCCGACTTCGCGACTTGGTTTGGCTGATGCTATAATTATATGTTGTTTTTTTCATTTATTTTTCTGTATTAAGTGTTTTTATTTCCCACTGAAACTTGTGAGTGGTATCCCAGTGGGCACCAAATTTGGCGATGTCTTTACGAAATCGTTACGACATCTTTACGACATCTTTACGACATCCTATGCCCATGTCGTAAAGACACCGTAAAGGCATGGACCTAGGATGTCGAAACGATGTCGTGAAGACGTCGCCAGATTTTGCTCCCACTGGGATAGCTGCGAGAGCCTCGCAGGAGACGAGAGTGGTCGAGAGTCACCGACTATTATTTTGGTGCTAAATAACAACGTTGAAACACTTTAAAATAAAAGTTTGATTGCCAAATTACAGAATCATTAAAAACTTCTTACCTTGATTACCTTTTAAATAAAAAATTAATCGGAATAATCAATAATTAAAAATACTCGAAAATGCTGTGGAAGTTCGGTTTAGCTATGAAGACTTCTACTTAACGCTAACCCTGAATAGAAGTTCAAGATCCTACCACTTTTATTTAAAACATTTTTTCACAGTAACCTACAACAAGTGTGGTCGCAGAACAGTGCATAACAATTCAACTCTTTTCTCAATTCTTTAAAATCTTAATTACATATTCAAGTTAATTTTCATAAAAATCATTTGTTATTAATATAATATAAATCATTATTATAAATTTTATAGCACGTGATGATATTATACTTAATTTCACTTGCTAAGGCCATCTTTGAGATTTGAAATTAATCAATGTTTAAACTTTTGGTATCCATCTGCATATAATCTTCACTTTTTTGCTTTGAAAAGACGCGCCTTTCTCGAATGAACTTCACTTTCGAAATAGTACAATATCAGGTGCAAGGCTTCTGGACCCTTATACTCTAAAATCAGACCTTCAGACTATTAATGTGACTAACCCACCTCCTCAAGCCTCGGAAATCCAGACATTATTTTTTTTAGTTTTCGGCAGCTTTTTGGGATTTTGCCCCACTGTGCAAATTCAATTGCTTATAACGCTATAACTTGAAAAATGTTAATTGTAGAAAATTAGTTTAAACGGAAGAACGTCTCGACTTAGTTCAAATATTCTGAAAAATATTTTCCAGAATTATTTTTTTTATAAATACTGTATTTGTTTTCAAAAAGCTTGTTTGAACAATCACCGATATAATTTTCTAGAAAGTACTTAGTCAAAGTTACCCTCTAGAGCTCGCGGTTTATATAGAATTATTGGTGGCTTCTCGATTATGTGGGAGGAGCATAATTTGATAAAATTACAAAATATACTAAATGGAAAAACCCTTCAGTAAACAGAAATACAAGCTTTATCACGAATTGATATCTTATTTCCCAAAAGGGACCTAAGCATCATGAGATGGAATAAATTCGATAAATGTCAAGAATAAAAGAGGCTACAATTTGGTTAAAACTTTTTCCAAATATTAGTTAGATCTCTTTTCCTCTATAAGGAATGTTTTTGCGAATTTTCATTGAAAATCAAGTGACTTATAAACTCTGTAGAAATACAATATTAAAGTTTTGGTCTAATTCGAAAGTATCCATATATCAGAGTCAAACTTGGATTTAGTGATCCTCCATATAATGTTTCCGGGAATTGATTCCACGCGGCGGGGATGAGTGAGAGGAGCTACGGGGGATGTGCGGAGCTTACTTATGCGTGACAAAGCAGGAGCGTTACGGTGAGGCGTTGTGCCCTAACAGCCTACTTTTATCAAGGCGTCACGACGTTCTGACAGTTCACTCGAAGCTAGAGTAATACGCGAATAAACACTATAACCAGCTCATGTAGCGCAGCGGAGGGGCTCCGATGCCTACTGAAGCCGATCGGATTATTTCGTGCAATTTGACATTGACAAGAGCGCCATCTGACACGCGAATATATATCGCGAAGTCATCTGAGCAATGTTCATGAAAAATAGCAGTGAATATCAATTCATTTTAATCAAAAATGTCATACTACGGTTTAAACTTAATTATTGACTATGAGACTGCTTAATAATATTTAGTATAAACGCGGTAGTGTGTACTTCCTACATGAAGTTTTAACCTGTAGTGTTTTGATAAAAATAGTCATGTATTTTTGGATACAGCTGTCTTGGAATGGTTTAAGCAGGCGAAGGACAGATATGATTTAGTATCTGAATCGATTATTCAAAACTTTTTTTTAACGAGATGCTCAGCGGCCCGCAAACGTTTAAAGTACGTAAGTAGGTAAAACATTTGCTTAACGCGTGGCAATAAAGTTTCTTTCTCATTTCCGTTAAATATGTAGCTTACCCTTGTTTTTGTATTAGTAAAACAATTTTCAAATTGTTTTTTAACACGCAGTACAATCCAAGGGAAACGATCCATACGCCCCTGACTGTTTTCGTTCTGAAAATTCGGATTTAATGTTACTGTCAGTCCCAAAATTAACATTAAATCCAGGTTGGGCGGTATTAGTTCATATTTATATTATTTTACTTTTTTATTTTGATCGAAAGTCTGATTTTATTGATTAGGCCTCTTTTTGACGCGCTGCTTTATTCACTGAAAAATACTCCTCTCATGACTTTGAAATACTTTCATATATATTTGTATTTTCCGTGACAATGGCATATGTGGTGTCGTTACTTTACCATCTGACTCGTATGTGTAGACGTTACTTCAATGACACTTATTTAACTAATTAAAATAATTTTTACCCGTGTATTAATAAAAACCTTATTTAAAAAAGTCAGGAAAAGTGACCAATCGTTAGAAGTTTCGACGATTTCTGAATATTCTGAAGATTCCTGATGGGTCTATGAGAAATTTTTATTTATAAAATTCAATCTGGATTTTTGGATTTATTATAGGGTTTTGAACGATCCATGACCCTAAACCACCAGGCAGGCCGACTGTAAAGGACAAAAAACTAAAAATAACAGATTTAAATGTAAGAAGTTCAGAATCCGCGTGTTTCAACGATTTAAGATACCTAAAATTTTGTTGAAAATTTTTAAATTAGGATAAATTTAAAGTATTTCGGAAATATATCAAAATACGTCAGAATGAACAACATTATCAGAATGACGTTTCGAATCATATAGGTTATGCATATTAATAATGAAATATACGTAAAAAGTGTTTTCATAAATTAATATAAATTAGCAATGGATATAAAAAATTTAAGAATTACGGAAGGGCATTAGGTTTTGTCTCACTCTACTCTTGGTACAATAGATTTATAAATAAACGGATTGTTCTTTGTACCGACATATATTTATGTTTCGTGGAAATACGCACTTCGCATAAGAATCGGTCGTGAAATCAGGCATTTAACACACACAAACACACTCCTGAAAATTTCTATATAGTTTCCTATATAAGAATCCTACCCTACCCTACACCCCTTCTCTACCACATAACCCAAGCCATATCTCCAGGTCATCCTGGAGGAACAAAAAAACTTCTGCACAGCCGTAATAATGCCATGGAATACTACTGCGAATCTGCATAGTGTCCTATACAGGAACCTACACAAGGATCATATGTAATTTCCTATAGGTGGCACCTATGGCTGAAACATCTAGGTTCCTATGTCGATTCCTGTATAGTGTCCTATCTAGGAACCAATATAGGAATTTTCAGTAGGGACCCACGCAGACACACATGTTTTCTTTATTTATCAATCTACATGTCATCGAAATAACGGGATAAATAATTTGATTCATATGAGTCAATTTTGTTACAGTCTCTTCTAAGTAAAATGATCAATTTTTATAAATCGAATTTGAAAGAGAAAAGTTAACATTATCAAGACATGAGAATGACAATTAAATAAAAAACGATTTGCTGCTACATTAGCGCTAACAGACCGCGACTTTTTTAACTGCACGCGTGTCGCGTAGCGAAGGAGTGATGAAGAGATCATCCGGTTTTTTCTTACTCCACCACTACGCGGTACGTCTGAGCAGTCTAAAATGTCGCGGTTTGTTAGTACCACTGTGCTGCTTTCCCCTAAATCGTGTCATTTTATTGGTTACTTAGGTGCCAACTTCAAATGGCCTTAATTTAGTTGTCATGTTCATATATATATATATATATATATATATATACGGAATACGAAAAATATATATATATATATACACGGAATGTCCAAATTGACGTCGATCAACCGAATGCGCGTAAAAGTGTTTAATCTCTCGGACCTCTCTGTTCTTTCATACTTTCAGGGCTCTCCTTCATGAACGAAATGGCAAACTATTCTAAAATTTCCACAGAATCTCCGTGTTATGTCCTTCCATCTATCTCAGTCGTTTAAAAAATCGTAATAAAGTTCAGCAGCTAAGATAAACTTTGTGGCATTTTCGACACCCAGTGATAGGGCTTACGTATATAAGCTGAAAATTTCAATTTCAATTATCTCAACTTTGGAATAGTCAATCTCTTTCTAATTGCACATACCATTTAAAAGTACTGCAGTGAAAAAATATTCACAATTCGAAAACATTCTTAAGAAAATTACTTTATGCTGGTAATATATCAAGTCCGCATTTCATTGGTATTTGACTGAAACTAAACTTGAGATTTTTTATGGCTTTGGTTATTAATCTGTATCTATCATATATACCAATCCCATTTTCATTCGCCAATTATTGATATCCTGTCAAAGAAAATGTAAAAGCATTTCAATTGGTCAATTTTCAAAAAGTTTCGTACCTATTTTTAGTAGCGCTGCCTTAGGATGACGCAATGTATATTGCGAAAATTAGATATGGGATTTTTTTGCAACATAAAAATTGAAATTGATTCTCTGATTAGTTCTTAACATTTTTCTGATGAGTAGAAACATCTCTGAGTTACGGAAAGACGAAGATTACTGCAAAATTAGTAGGATTAAGGCTAGATATAATTTTTCAAATATTTCATAACTGTTATATTTAGTGTGTGGAAATACGAACTATAAATAATAGATGCCCAATGGGAAATGCCTGCATTGAGCCGCAACTTACATCTGGCGCAGTACTGAGCCATTAGTCTTGCCAACTTCCAGCCAAATCTCGGCGGACCAGTACTGGCGCAGTACTGGGTGAATTGGCCATGCCAACGTCTAACCACAACTTTGCTTACTAGTACTGGAGCAGTACTGGGGGAACTGTGGTTTAATTACTTACTTCGGCGACCATTTCATAGTTCCTGCAGTGGTGTCAGCGACATTTGGTTATTTCAGCGAATGTCGTCGAAGTTTTTTTATGTCTAACGATCATATTCAGCAAAAAGTGGAACTAACCCCTGTGCATAATATGGTATGTTCAACGACCGGTGGCGTGTGTGTGTGTGTAGGTATGTATG
>NC_046661.1:61860039-61861631 GCF_010883055.1 Belonocnema kinseyi
AGAGCTAGATGCAATTGCTCTCTGTTTTTAGCATAGATCTTAAGATCGTCCATGTAAAATACATGAGTGACCTTGTACTTTCGATCTGCAGGTTTGCCGCACGAGAACCCGTCGGAATGGCGAAGTGCTAGAGATGGTGACAATAAAGTAAGGCAAAAGAGGAGTGGGCTCATGGTGTCGCCCTGAAAGACACCTCTCTGAAAGGTGACCTTGTTAGTTGTCACACGATTTTTTCCAGAGGAGGTAGTAAATCTGGTTTTCCAAAGCGGTATCACTCTCTCTCTATGCACCCAACTATTTTCGGATGAACCTTTAAGATTTCCAAAAGATAGATGATAAGTCTATGGGAGGTCGAATCGAAAGCTTTCCGATAATCAATCCAGGCCATCGATAGGTCACGCTGGTAGAATGCTGCATCTTTGCAGACACATCTATCGATGAGCAGGTTCTCCCGACATCCGGCTACGTCTTTCTTTGAGCCTCGTTGTTCATACATTTCTTGCCACACAGGAGTATTGTGCGCCCTTCCACCAACTACTCTGGCATCGGCTCTTCCGACTTCAAATATGAGGTGAAAATACGGGCCAAATGCTGATGGGTTGAAGAAAACTTCTTCCACCAGAAGGTTTTGATCAAATCTGGTCCCGATGCGGAATAGTTCTTCATTCCTTTTAATACTTTTTTCACCTCTTCGGTAGTGATGGGTGGGCATTCTTTATTAGGTGTTATGAGGGCAACACATAACTCCTTGAAGCTATTTATATTTTCTGAGTCTTCGTCCAGTCTATGCTGAACTTCGTAGACTTCTCTCCAAAATACTTCGACCTCCTCTGTTTTGGGTGGGTGTTCGACAGTAACTGGAGGGTCTTGGAAGAGTTGAGATGGGTCTGAGAGAAACTGTTGAATTTCTCTGACCCACATCTCCCTCCGCTCTATACTTCTCTTAGCGTCAGATAGTATCCGTATTCTCTCAACAATATGCTGCCTGGTGGTCAGCAGCTTTGACTTGTTAAGTGTGTGATAACGGGTCCGGAGTTCGCGCGCGAACTTTCGAACCTTGGCGGTAAAATTCCTGCCAGATGTGATGTCGTCAATCACACACTGAATGCGGGACGCGTACTGTCTTGCCCAGCTTATCTTTATGGCCAGTTGATGCATTCGTCTTTTGGTCTTATGATCAACCGTTGGTTTTGTTTTACGGTTCGCATCGGCTAAAGCTCTCGCTGCATTATACACACAATAATTGATAGCCCATAGGTCGGATTCTTCGGAAAAATGTCCACGAAGCTCGTAATTCATTTCAGCCAGATCTTTAGGCTTGAGAGAAACCTTGGTGTTGATGTTTCTCCGGGTCGTAAAGCATCGCTCTTCATCTATTGGATGCCTGTCCGCGGTTGGTCTTAGTGTCGCCTCTCTTTCTCTGTTGCCGGCTTGTTTTAGCTGTGGTAGAGTAGGCGTTCCGCTTACATAGCCCCTTTTACTTAGTAGTTCAGCATGGTTTCGCAGACGTTGCTGCGAAAAATGCGATAGCTCCGGGTGTTTCTCGCACCACAGAGCATGCAGCCGTGCCATGTAACCCCGCTCAGGGGCCA
>NC_046661.1:61861731-61875706 GCF_010883055.1 Belonocnema kinseyi
TCTATTCATTTGGAGTAGTTCCATGGACGAAGAACGAGCTCAGATCCCTTGATTTCGGGACAAGAAAGGTTATGCACATGAACAAAAGCATGCATCTTAAGTTTCCGTTCCGCGACTGTACATCTCACGCCGTCAAGGGGGTCGCGGAATATTGAGTCTTGAATGTCTTCACAACAGGATTATTCTGGGTACAGCACATAGGCTGCTGAAACACTTGGACTTGACTTCAGTATTAGGGGTGAGCAAAATGCATTAAATCTTATCTATCTCGAGTACTCACTCCTGAAAGCCCGGATTAAGAAAGCACAAGACAACAACTTTCGTGAACAGCTCCTCGCTAAGAGGATGCACGGTATCTTGCACAGAAATGTGGAGGATCAGTCAATGTCGTGTGAGTTAACTTTTGCTTTCCTTAAATCACCCGGATTGAATTCTGGTTCAGAGGGTTTCATTTTGACATGTCAAGACGGTTTCATTTCCACCTTAACATACCGTCGCCACATTTTGAGCCAAGACATTCCCGATGATAGCTGCAGGGCGTGCCATGCACACCCCGAGCATTTAGCTCACATATTATCTGGTTGTCCAACTCATGCGGGAACAACCTACATCCAGAGGCACAATGCGTCACTAAGAGTACATTATCACCATTTCTGTCACTCCTACGGCATTCACCTTAATATCACTCCTCTAAATGCTCCTAGGGAAATTGAGTCAATTGTCGAGAATGGGAAGTGCCGCATATACTGGAACTTTATATTCTCGACAATTGTTTCTGTTGCTCACTCGAGGCCTGACATGGTTCTTCTTGACTTCGAGAAGCGAACCATGTTCGTTATCGAATTTTGGGCACCAGCTGACAAAAACATCATAGCCATGGTGAATGAAAAGAAAGAGAGGTATCGAGACCTCATAAGGTAGTTGCGACGATTGTACCCGGAATATTCTGTCAAACTAAACGTTCTTACCATCGAAGCTCTTGGAGGTGCCAAGCTTTCACTGGTTAGTAGCCTGAAAAGGATCCCTGCGTGTGAACAATCTGCTAAAACACTTGCGGGAAAAATTGCAGAAGGCGAGGTCCTTGGGTCGCTCCGTGTCCTCAGGGTGCACAAGACTTGCTGGATCGTCGTATTGATTCCGTTACAGACTGTAACCACCTATCTCACGGTCGTGAGACGTGGTTGTGGCTGAAATTTTATTGCGATTTCGCTGGGATCGGGTGAAGTTTTTCAGATTAGCACCCGCTCCCGGCGAAATCCTGCAGTTCTCCTTATGGCGAACTTTTAATTATATATATGCGTAAATTACAATAAACATTCAGTGCATTGTTCATAATAGTAAATTGATAAATAATAAATTGACAAATTAGATGTTTATCAAATATTTCTAGAACCTATCTGAAGCATTTGGGTGCATTTATTTTTTAAAAAATTTATATTATAAGGCTGTTTCGGGTAGAAGCTGTAACCTGAAAATTCAGTTGCCTCATTTTACTTCATAAAAATTAGCAATATATATTTTTTAAACACCAAGGGCATTTAAAAGTAGTGTTGTTATAGATATTATTGCTAGCATTTATGGATTAAGATGAAGCAGTTGAATTTCAGGTTACAGTATCTGCCTGTTACAGCTTTAAAAAATAATATTTTTTCAAATTAAGCGTACCCAAATTCTTCAGAAACGTTTTAGAAATATTTGATAAATATTTACTTTTCTAAATTTTTATTATTTTTTTATGTACAGTTTAAAGCACTGCACCAAATTTGTTGGTAAGTTACGAACAAGATAAATTCCTTACTAGGGCAAATAAGGATATTACAATACCTATTTTCGAAAAAGTATCATTATATATCCAAAATTATATATCCAAAATTATATATCCAAAATTCACCCTGAAGCGCCCATTTATAGGGATCCATCTTTTTACAAACTAGTTCCATTGCCAACGACTTACAGCAACGATAAAAAAAATAATTTTATTTACATTAGATGGCGAGAAACAACACAACTTTACACACGCATACGGTCCTCCGTATATATATATATAAAAAAATTTAATAGAAAATAAAAAATTGACTATGCAACTCATCTGCTGTGTACGCGGGATGACCATGGATGGCAATTTTAGCCACTTTTATTGTTTACGCCCAGAAATCTGCGCAGGATACGTCACGTTTTCAAAAGTACTGCCCTATGAATTCGATGTAGCAAATTTCGAGCTACCAGCTCTTTCAAGATTTGTGCGCACCTCTCATCGACCTTTCAAATTGATGAGATCATGACCGCGTGAATGGTGACATTGTTACACCTCCGCACGGTCATGACCTCCTACTTCAGCTTCGAATATTTCTGCATCTTCTCAGTATTTCGGAGCCTAATTTTACTATTAAAGGTTTGGTTGTGTATCCTTTAAGGAAATTTGTAAATTGGCGCGCCCGACATTTTCTACTATAGTTTGATCTTCTAACTATACGTTGGCTGCATCGCAGCCATGATGCAGCTCGCAGGCCCATGCTCAGGGTCACTCGAAAAAGCGTCTGGGTCAGATTGCGCGAGGTGTGTTGTTGAAGTTCGCCTCGAGTACTGTTTAGGTGATAGTATAAATTCATATAAGTACACCCGAAATACTTTGAGATGGTTAACTAAAATATTGTATTTTGTGTGTTAGTATACAAACACTAGAGAGAGTTATTATACAGCTGCATTGACATCGTCTCTATATGTGCATTGATTACGCTGGAAGCGATTAAATGATTTCATTTTTACAAAAAATGTCTAAAATATTAAGTATTTGTGTGAAAAATATATTTTTCTGATGAATAATAAAGTTTTTTCTCAGTTTCAATTAGGAATACACTGTTTTCATTGCCCGAAAAATGACCTCCTTGACTTTGCGAAATAAATACCTTTTTTTAAAGATCCATAAATGAACTTTCTTTCTAATTCTGATACATTTAAACAATTTACATTTCAATTTTTATTTAAAAATATTGAAAATTAAAAGAGTTATGGTTTTTTTTTTACTAAAACATGTTTTTTCGGGAATTTTCGTTTATAATAGATTAATTTTTAAATTATTCCTCATTCATAGCATCGAATTGTTCATTAGTAATAGTATATCTGTGATTTTTTTCAAGCCCATTGGATGAGCCGTTATGAAGTGAGACCCGATCTAAACAGTGGGAGGGTCAAATTGACTCAGTGTAGGGAACTTGATTGAAAAAATAGGTGGTGGGGGTGAAGGTAAACTGGGCTATATTTGTAGTAAGGCTCAAATATCTATTAAATCATTGTTCTGAGAAATTTTTAGTGAATGATCCCACCGTCATAATTGTGTCTGCGCGTGTATTCTTGCGGGGCAAAAATTGTATAGCTATCAATGATGGCCTCTATGTTTTCATTGAAATTTGCACAAAGGCGGCTTCTGTCATCATTGACGCCATACTGAGGATGTATTTTGGTGACTTCTCGTCTCTATGAACCTTTCCAGAATGGTGATGAAAAGTCCTTCCGTTTCTGTAAAGAGTTCTCCCCGCCTTTAACTAGCGGTTTGAAACATCACTATCCACACAAGGAAGATCTAATATTTGGGGGTGCTGCTTGAGCAGCTGTTTGTGTCGCCATTGAGCAGCTAGCTTCTTAGCCTCCAGATGTCCGATAGTTTGGAAATGAACAGCAGCGCGTTTTAAGGGGATATAAAGATCAACTCTACTGATGTAATCGTAGAGTTAGATACTAGTTTATTTGTGAAAATATGCGCGTAGTTGCGTAATTTAAAAGTCACACAATCGACTAACATCCAAGATCCCTCTGCCTCCAAGCTTGCATGGCAGAACTATTCTCTCCACAGCTTTCTTTTCATGGTGCAATTGGTGTTAAGAAATATTAATGCGGATGATTCTGTCAAGCCTTTCGAGGTCAGTCAAAGTCCAGGTCACCAAATCAAAAGAGTATGTTAGAAGACGAATGGCATAGGTTTTAATAGCCTTTATGATGTTCTTCGTACTGACGCCGGACGCCAGAATCAGACTAAGGTAATCCGAAAGAGCCGTCTCAAGCGCCTTTTTAAATGCAGATTGAAGCGGACCCCTCGCCTGCAAAATGCCGATGAATGATTATTTTCTCCTCACAAGGTATACGATTCTTGATCAGTTTTCGTCACAATTAGAGAGTGGTTGTCCAGTATCAGTGAAGCATTTATGTCTCCATGGAAAAAATGCAGCTTTCTACATTTGTCCAAACCAGACACATTTTGATACAATCGAATAACTGCAGCAAGAGGTAAAGTAGGCTGTTAATTTTCGAATCTGAGCTTGCATAAACCTTTATGTCGTGCATGTAAATGCGGTGAGTGATTTAAGACTTAGCCACTCCTACTTACTGGGTTCAGTGCTAAACAAACCTATAGTGCGCTTAGTGAATCAGCTTGGAAGACTTCACGTTTAATGGGCAAGAACCGGATATGGACTCAAAGTAGTTCATTATTAGCGATGTGAAAATGGCGTTGGTCGGGTTTCGCATGCAACACAGTCAGCATGTAAATTGTCATTTGGTCCTTGCAAACACGGGAGCCTCGACGTCAACCTTTTTGTCCTCTGGATAGGACCTTGTTCTCTTCACACTACTTTTGGATGAAGTCAGAACAGGTAACCGTGAGCACTTACAGAGGATCGAGAGGCAGGTGATTGGTCAGTAATCACTAGGACTACCAGTATCTACCTTTTTGGGTATCATATACGTTACGCCCTTTGTCATAAAAGAGGGCAAGTGATTTGGTTTGTCCAAGATTTTGTGAAGGGCCCCAGCAAGGGAAGAGCGCACAGTATCTAGGTATTTCTATTAGAAGTTGTGCACCCCACCCAAACACTGCGCTTGCCAGTCGTGTCCTGGATTTATGAACCTATTTTTCCACCGCATCTTCGGTGTGTGCTACATGTTCTGCTAGTTGTTGTACCTGTTATTCGATGTTACTTATTTCGTTCGCGGGTATAAGGTTACGCTGCCTAATGTGTCCTAATTGATCAGCAAAATGTTATTCGTTCGATAGTTGTTCTAACGATGAGATTTCCGTCTGTTATCTATAATCGTTAAGGAATCATAATATTGTTCAGCTCAAGAGTTTTTAAAAGTATTTGGAGTATTTATTTGTGTCCGTTAATGCACTGTTTGTGCAATATTTTTTGAATCTTCAAAAACTCTGTAATAAATCTATATTACTTCTTGTTTTCTATTTTCATTTAATGAAGGGTTATTACTGAATTTGAAAGGTGATTTCTTATTTCAGGTTCTATGTGTTTCTCTAAAAATGTGTACTTAAATTCTGTATATGATAGCATATTTTTCAGAATAAAAAGATTCTAATTTCGTGCTATTTTATCTAACTGAGTTTCAAAATAAAATAATTGCATATAAAAAATTTCAATCTTAAGATTAGAACTTAATGTAGTAACTATAAGTAGGTATAGTTACAAGTAACGTAACTCGTAACTGTAACTAATTCACTTTTTCGTTAAGTAACGTAACGGTAACTGGTTACGCCAAAAAAGTAACTCACCTAACACTGATGCCATCTATATCACTCCAGTACACGTATGCAACCAGTATAATTGTACCATAATTTGGGCCTGACTGTATATTATGTATTCTAATTCTAATTATCGTTGTATTATATATATTGTTGCTGTATCATCCACCACCTGTTGTAGCTTTCTGTATTTTGAGAAGCAATAAACTTACATTACATTTTGTTGCAATAAGAATTTTAATTATTTCTGTTTTTCTCTTACAAATGTGACCATACTTATACTGTAAATTTAAAAATAGCCCAAGTGGTGCATGCGAATTATACAATAAACTATGTTTACAGGTAGAAAAGAAAAAGTGAAAGAAAAGAGACATAAAAATAAGGCTGGAAAAAAAGTAAAAGAAAAGAAAGAAGAAAGAGGGGAGAAGGAAGAAAAACAGGAACGTGTTCAGTTTGAAGAGATTCCTCAAATATTATCACCGGATATGCCGTTATCGGTGAGATTAATTTGTTCCCTAATCTTGAAGAACCATCGTATCATTTAACGTTGCTTCGAAATGTACTTTAGTAAAAATATATGTACACTCCCGCTGAACGTTTGGGTACATTTACACGCTGGAAATTTGTCCTGTACAGATAACGAAGTATGGAACGGCGGTGTCTCTTACGAAATACTTAGTAAAGATAATATGGTGTGAGTGTTCTTTGATACTTCGCAAAAATAAAAACACTTTTAGGGGTTAATCCGACTGGAACGCTCGAGGTTCTGCGTTCGATTCTTTTTGCCTTCTTTTAAAATTTTATTTTTATTTTTATGTCTGTTTATTTAAATTTTATTTTTTAATTATTCCTATTTTCTTTTTATTATTATTTATATTTGTTATTTACTTTTAACAACAGTGACATTAAATTTGCAGTGTAGAAACAATAGAAAATCATGTTATTTACATTTTACAGGTTTATTTTCAGGAATTACATATAAATACAGTAGAATATTGAGTGAAAGGAATTTTTAATCAAAAAAATGTTTAGTCACATTTGAAACAAGGTAAAAGTTGATTCATCTATCGATTCTTAGCGAGAAATAGCGTCTGGCGAAGATTCTTTGAAAATTCATAGCCTCGTTCATAAAAAATTACGCACCTCCGCTTTCGAAGACATAATGCTTTGTGGGTGGCTTGCAGCAAAATTGATTTCCGAAAGATCAATTTTTAGAAATTTCAATTATGTCTGTTGAAGCATTATCGTTCTGGTAACGAGATTGTATACCCTCCTTCAAGAAAGAAGTAGGAAAGTAGATTAAATCACGCGGAGCATTCAGTTTAGTAATCCTGGGTTTTAAACCCAATCTCTAATGAGATATTAGGAATCACAATGCTTCATCATCATGCCCGTGACGCAATGGGTGATTCTGCTGAGCAGAATCACTTTTTTTTGTTTGTTTGTTTTAAACAGTGTTTATTAATAAATATATTACATGGTTTGGTTACATGCGGATCAAACTTCCAGGCACTCGTAGGTCTATCGATTATTGTAATTAACATTAATTAATTAACATTTTCACTAAACCGTGCTGCTAATCAGGTAAAGAATTATATCGTCTCACTTTCTTTTTGTAATAGAAAAATCCTGCTTTGGTAACAGAACTATTTTCTTCTCTCTGGAAAGATTCTCACATCTAGAGTAGAGCAATGCACTCGTTAATATAATTGAAATGCCTATGTTTTATTTTTAATATACACACACATACATTATATATATATATATATATATATATGTGTGTGTGTGTGTGTGTGTGTGTGTGTGTATGTTTAATTAAAAATTTGTCATAAGGAAAACCAAAGGATTTCGCCGGGAGCGGGTGCTAATCTAAAAAACTGCACCCGCTCACAGCGAAATCGCGGTAAAATTTCAGCTACAACCACGCCTCTTGTCTTTGAGATAGGTGGTTACAGTCTGTAATGGAATCAATACGACGATCCGGAACACGTTTCGTGCACCCTGAGAACACGGAGCTTGGCGCCTCTAAGAGCGCCGATGATAAGGACAATAAGTTTAACAGAATATTCCGGGTACAATCGTTTTTGTTCATTCTCTTGTGCTTTCTTAATCCGGGCTTTCAGGAGTGAGTATATTTTATAGATAAGATTTGATGCATATTGCTCACCCCTAATACTGAAGTTAAGATGAGATAGTAAATCTGGTTTTCCAAAGCGGCATCAATCTCTTTATGTACCTAACGATTTGTGGATGAACTTTTAAGCTTTCAAAAAGACAGATTATAAGTCTATGGGAGGTCGAATCGAAAGCCTGCCGATAATGAATCCAGGCCATCGATAGGTCACGCTGGTAGAATGGTGCATCTTTGCAGACACATCTATCGATGAGCAGGTTCTCCCGTCATCCCGCTACGCCTTTTTTTAAGCCTGGTTGTTCATACATTTCTTGCCACACAGGTTCAATTGCCCGAACAATCCTATGATTTAGGATAGCTGTGAATATCTTATACAGTGAGTTCAGGCAAGTGATTGGCCTGTAATTCTTCGGGTTAGATAAGTTGCCTACTTTCGGCAGGAGTATTGTGTGCCCTTCCACCTGCCTTTCCGGAATTGGTTCTTCCGACTTTAAATATGAGATGAAAATACGGGCCAAATTCTGCCGGAATAGTTCTTCATCCTTCTTAATACTTTTTTCGCCTCCTCGGTAGTGATGGGTGGGCATTCTTCGTCAGGTGTTATGAGAGCATTACACAGCTCCTCGAAGTTATTTATGTTATCTGAGTCTTCGTCCAGTCTATGCTGCACTTTGTAGACTTCTCTCCAAAATACTTCGAGCTCCTCTGGTTTGGGCGGGTGGTCGACAGTAACTGAAGGGTCTTGGAAGAGTCGAGACGGATCAGAGAGAAACTGTTGATTTTTTCTGACCCTCCTTTCCCTCCACTCGAGACTTCTCTGAGCGTCAGATAGTATCCGTATTCTATCAACAATATGCTCCCGATGATCAGCAGCTTTGACTTGTTAAGTATGTGATAACAGGTCCGCAGTTCGTGTGCGAGCGTTCGAACCTTGGCGGTAAAATTCCTGCCAGTTGTGATGTAGTCAATCACACACTGAATGCGGGACGCGTACTGTCTTGCCTAGGCTATCATTATGGCGAGTTGATGCATTCGTCTTTTGGTCTTGTGATCAACCGTTGGTTTTGTTTTACGGTTCGCATCGGCTAAAGCTCTCGATGCATTATACACATAATATTTCATAGCTCATAGGTCGGATTCTTCGAAAAAATATCCACAAAGCTCGTCATCCATTTCAGCCAGATCCGGTTGGTCTTAGTATCGCCTCGCTTTCTCTGTTGCCGACTAATTCTAGCTGTGGTAGAGTAGGCGTTCCGCGTACATAGCGCCTTTTCTAGATTCGTTCGGCATGGTTTCGCAGACGTTGATGCGAAAAGTGCGATAGTTCCGGGTGTTTGTCGCACCACAGAGTATGCAGTCTTGCCATATAACCCCGTTTAGGGGCCACACTCGCATCGTAGCACTCTAGTAAGTCGTGATTCCGTCGTTCCATCCACCTAAATGTCCCGAGATTCCGCCGATCCATCGCATTGAATCCATCTTCATTGGCTCCCCCAGCTTTAGAGTGGTCGGCATTATTGACCGACCCATTGTCGGGAGCCCTGCGCGTTCTGTTATTTTAAACCGCACTTACGACGACAATGTTTGGTGTTGTCTTTGTTGTTCCCGCGAGAAAGTAGGTAAAGGGGTTCGCCCATCCTTGCAGAGCCCCGCATGCCAGGGCAAGGCTGCGTATTTTTAGCTTTTTTACTTAGAACAACAGGTATTTAGATATCCCTATTTCTTCTCTATCTATATTTCTTGTTTGTTTTTGGAAATGGCATAGCATCGATATTAAGTAACTTTTTTCTCTCTTGTTGAAATAAAAACTTTTGTTTCTGTTATCAGGCATGTTTATCGTATAATTTGCAAAGATTTCTCTGAATTTATTTCAGTCTTCTTTGTTAAAATTATATCTATTTGGGCTTATTTTCTCTCCAATTTGTAAGCGATTGCCATGGTTGATTTCTAATGTGATAGTTACCGCCTTACGATCACCATCATAGGGGTAAACCTTTCATTTACTGTTATTTAGATCTTTTATCTGTATTCTATCATCTATTAAAAAAAGATCTAAGCACGAGTTGCCGCGCGAAAAAGGTGGTTCAGCTGGTCCCACGAAGTTGACTCTAAATTTTTATTTCGTTTTTTTCTAGCTATTTTTTTAGCTACGTTCCTCCGGGATGGATTTTGCTATCTAACCAATTTGAGTGCCCAGCATTCAGGTCATCCGCGAGAATTTAGCTGTTTTTTGCGTTGTTTAATTTTAAACTGTTGAAAAGAGAATCTAGGTCTTTAGAAAATTCTCCATTTGTGTTGCCTGCTTTGTAAGCTCTAATTTTAAATAAATTTTCTTAATTTTTCGTAAGTATTTTTATGACTGTTGATCAGCTTATCATCTTGTGTGTTGTCCGCCAATACGCTGTTGCGGTTGGCACGCTCTAACTTCGCGAGAGCCGTTGGTCATTCGTAGAACGAGTGCACCTTAATTTTTGAAATTTTATGTCTCGAAAACGAGGCCCTCATCGGACAAACGCTGAAAGCGTGTCATTTTCGTTGGGTCTCAAAGAACACTCACACATATTCCTAGCAAAATACGTGTGGGACATTACGCGGTGCCCCCTTGTTAGTAGGAAGTTGTAAATTAACTGATTAATTCGTAATGGATACCCCTGTTAAATACGTTTAAACATCCCACAGTTAGGAACGCACTATGAGCAGCCACCACCCTGTAGTTTTTATTGTCTAGGACCGTCTGAATATGAATCTGAATAGAAACCTAGTTACTCTATTTTTTTATGGTCAAGGTTGCCTGTGTACTGCATTAATCTGTTATATTTTGTATAGGTCTATCTACTTTATTTTAGTCTATGTCTAAAGTAGATTTTCTAATGGAAAAATGTTTAAAATTCATACCCGTGTAAAAATATTTGCTCTTGATTGTGTCTCGAGTAAAGAATAATCAAAGATAATTTCAATTTATTCTATATATCTAGCTCGTGAGATGGAAACAGACTATTTTTGATGCCTTAAGGCGAATATTTTCAAATTATAGACAAAAATGTATATCTTGAGGTCAAAAGGGTCATCACTTATCCGCCTTAAACTGTATAGAATGTTTATATTATTGATCTTTGTGGTATTAATTTTTTATGTATTTATAAGTTTATTTACCTGCAATAATTATATTCTTTGGATAGTGAATCTAAAACAGTTTTTCATTTTTTTCTATCTCCAACTGTTAGAACACAGTATTTGATGATGGGTCTGGTGATCGAAATTAATAAATAAACACTAACTCTTAAGCTTACTATTGTTTTAAAAACACAGTAAACTCATATAAATGTACAGACTTGATTCATTCAATACAAAAGGGAACAAGTAAGCGGTGTAACTCATTATATTTTTTGAAAATGAGGCTCTTAACTTGAATAAAGTCCACAAGGTACCTTAAAAGCTAGCGGGTTTACTTTAAGCTTCAAGAGGATGATTTTCTTCTACCTTTTGCACGAGAACGAGTGTCATTTCAACAAATCACAGAAATGATCTGCTTAGTTTTAAATGGAAACTCAATGAATTAGAGAATGAGGCTCCCAATATGAATAAAATCCACAAGATACCTTGAAAGCTAGCGGGTTTACTCTAAGCTTCTAGAGGTGATTTTCTTCTACCTTGTGGACGAGAATGAAATCAATATTCCTACGTAACACAAAATGTTTTTTAAAAATGTGCTCAGAGACGAAATGTGTAACTTTTTAGGAAAAATTCTGAAAGTGGAAAATTAAGAAAGTGGTGACGATTTTTTATTGAAAATATAAAAAGTCGGTTTTCACACTTTTATTTTTTGTTGAATTTGTTTTTCTATGAAAAAGATATCCTACAAAGTTTTATGTTTCGAAAATATAATTTTTCATTTTGCTCATTTTAATAAGTTCTAAAGAAAATGCCTCCCTGTCTTTTTTAATATCTTGAATTTTTCACGAGAAAAAATCAAACACAAAAATAATTTAGTCCGCCTAAAACTTAAAGAATTTCTTGTTTATAAAAGGCTAAGCCCAATAAAAAATTAGCCAAAAATAAAAGTGTCGGTATTTCAATTGATCTTTTACTCGCTCTTTGCTTTTGTAGAAATACTTGCAATTAAAAATGTTTTATTTGATCGTGTCAAAAATACTCAGCGCCCCTCTTAAAATAATGAACGTTCCTTTAATCTGCTTATTTCAGTTGACTTTTTTAAAGTGATAATACGTCATAATTGTTCTTAAAACTTACACAAACCTTTGAGTAATTTCTTGTGTCCAGTTTAAGTAAAAGGTGGCGCAGTTTTTATTCAAATTATCTATAGGTTTGTTGATCTCCCTTTACAGGCTTGGAATTAAATTAAACGTGATGACAAAGACGGCATAGAAAAACGTTTTACACAAAAACTATGAAAATGAGTCAATTTTTCACTCAGAAAAGTATTGATTCAAGACAGGAGTGGGCTCCATTTATCTTAAAATATGTAATTCTAGTATTTATGGAATAAATTAAGGCAATTTAATTTTGATATTGGGCCCTGGTTTCAATCTTCTTAAGCTTTAATTTTGAAACACAATTTTGAATATTAAAACCCAACACTAAAGTTTTTAGGTCTTTGTCATCTAAAAAAGAGGTTATTCTATCATGACAGAATCTCGCGTTATTTCACTTTATTAGCGTTTATTAAGACTGCAGGTCAGAAACTTAAAGAAGGACAAATAACAAGGAGGCAACTAATAAGACTCTGCAGTGCATTAGTGTTCTGTTTAGGATTAAACCCATTACGCAAAACACTCAATATTACGTCTCATGGGTTCTGAATACGTGAAAATGAGGATAGCCCACAAGTGACCCATCTTATATACATGGATGACCTGAAGCTGTTCGCTGGATCAGACCAAAAACTGCAGCGAGTGTTCAATGTCACAACTACTGGAGAATTAGGGAGTTATTCAGAACTAGTGAGCGAGTTCGATAATGAAGTCAAGACAATGGCTGACGGCGAGTCATATGAATATCTGGGTATGCTCGAATCTAGGGTTATTCAGGCACAGAATCAATATGTATTTTTTTCCGAAGAAGTTGAGAACGAAAGATAGAAAACTTGTCAAATATTCGGGGTTTTGCGAGATCCTCGGAGCAATAAGGTTTTGAAAAATCAGAAAAAAAACGGCTATTTCCTGTATGTATGTTGTAACTGTAGTTGTAATCAGGAACCAGGCACGTTTTCCTTCTTATTTGTAAGTGGGCCCTTGTAAGAACTACGATCTTTTGATAACCACGATAGTCACGGCTGCTGGAAGTCTACCGATTCGCGCGTGACTACTTCCACCAAGCACTACCATTCATTTATTTGTATAATCTTAATGTATTGTTTTTTACATATGTGTGGGTGATAGTCGTCGTAGATTATCACCTAGCAGGGTAATGCACTGTTCACTGCAGCTAAGGAAAGAATGAGAATCAACGAAAGAGAAGGCAGTTTTCAATTTAGAAATACAATTAAAATATGTGAATATAATTTCCTACAAAATATTAAAATAGTTTTTACTGACAACATATGCAAATTTGCCAATTTTATAAATAAGACAATTTATGTTTGTATGTAAATTGGTAAATTTTCGCAGTTTGAAATTATAACTCAACTCTTTGCAAATTCATTTCCGATGTCTATATTACCAAATTTTCACATTGATAATTTCAATATTACATAATTGGCGAGTGTTCACGTTTCTTTGTAGATTATAAATTTATCAAGTTACCCAGCAATACATTTCAAAATGATCAAATTTGGAAATTAGACGTTCTGCAAATTTATTTATAAATTCCAAGCTTATCAAGTCGCCCAACAATTATTTTGGATGTTACAGAATATTCCACATTGATAATTATTCCAACATTACAAAACTGGCGAATATTGACTTCTCTTTAAGAATGATAAATTGATGAAGTTGCGCAGTATATAAATTTCAAAATTATGAAATTTCGAATTCTCACAATTTTTAAATTAGGCCCTCTGAAAATTTATTTAAAAATTCCAACTTTATCAAGTCCGACTATAAATTTCGATATTACACAATTTTCCAGATTTACTATTATACATGTAACATTTTTAATTGTAGAACGTGGTAAGTGCTAAAATTTTTTCATTAATTGTAAGTTTATAAATGCATTCTTATGCAAGTAACATCTGCCTTAAGTTACAACACTGATCATTACGGTATCTGACACGTATCCATTTCTAATCGTAGGATTTTGCTTGCTTCCGCCAACAATAATCCGCAACAATAAAATTTATTAATAAAATAAATAAAATA
>NC_046661.1:61875806-61883575 GCF_010883055.1 Belonocnema kinseyi
CCCCCCCCCCCCGGCCCGGTTCAAAATCTCGGCGTTATTTTTAGTTTGTAGGTTTAAATTTCCTTTGTTTTCTTTCTTTTATCGTGAACCCAGATATTGTACAAGTTTTCTTTTTTTCGTTCTTCTGAGGAAAGCAAAAGTCAGCTTCTTCGGAAAGGACTAATTTTCTACACTTCCGTGAGAGTTTCCAAGGGTCTCGGCCGTCTGCTCCGCGGTATTGTAAAGGAACGCTTCTTTGCCAATCATCTCGTCTTTCCAGAACGTGTTTAGAAGAGGATCTCTAAAATTTGCAACTATGTAAGCTGTACTCAGAAAAATTTTAATTATGGCGTGAGGTGTATAATCACGTAACGGACGAATTGATATGGGAGCTCTCATGCATATGCATGATTGTACGGGTGGAAAAATTAAGGGCCTAAGCTATTTCGTTCTTCGTTCATTGAACGACCCCAAACGAGTATAGAAAAATTTTTCATTAAACATCATTTGCAATCTGATTTCAGCAAGTTCAGAAGAAAAAAAATCTATTTTTTCATGGAAACTTCTAAATTGTGAATTTGTTTATATAATTTGTTCATAAAATCAACAAATATTAATGCATTGCAAAATTGTTTCAGAAAACATCATTGGCAACAAAATTGCAATAAGAATAGATGAAAAATTAATTTCGTTTTGCTTTTCAAACTCCTAAAATATGCATTTGTTTATATATTTTACTTACGTACATTTGTTTATGAAATTTGTTTATAGAAGTGATTAATAATATTAAGTCTTGAATTTTGATTGTCAACGCTTTCTAGAAAATTTATTCCTGAATTTTCTAAAAAAAGATTGAATCTAAAATCGGTGCATTATTGCGTTCTAAGTGTCATTTTGCACCTCGTTTTTCATTTCAACCCACTGTGAACAGCTGCGTCACAGACACACATCTAGCGAAGGAGTATCGAAACCCCAACATGATCCCGAGCCGATATATCGACTTTCAGAGCCAAAGTCGAGGCGAGAGAAAACCGATCAAGGGTAACGGCGATACGATCCCGACCCGAGAAAAAGCCGACGCGATCCCGACCCGATCACGTGACAGTGTCGTATCGAACGGCACCACTAGGGTAGAATTGTACACTGTTAGTTTTTTTCTTTTCTTTTATAGATTTCTTAAAATTTATTCTTTAATATTCCTTATGATTTATATCTCAAACAGTTTTCAGAAGAAAGTATAAATTCGTTCTGATATAGAACTATTTCAAGCATGACACAGCACCCAGTGATATACGATTGCATTCTAAATTAATGATCCTCGTTTCCTGCCTTATATTTTTCTAGTATAGTAGCATTCGACACAGGGTCCAAATTTTGTTTTGCCCTTAGCAGCTTTTTCGTTTATGTCGGGAAAGTGGGGACCCGAAAATTGAACCCGTCCACTTAACACTCATGACTGCTTTCTCGTTTACGTGTGTTCTGTACCATGTTTTCGGAAAAGACTTTTGTCTAGTAAGATATTTTTAAATTTTTATTCATCCTTATTGGATCAGCTATTTTGAAATTTGTCATTTTTACCTCTAATTTGTATTCAGCGACCCAAATTAGTACCAATCTTTATCCAAATCCGCCAACTCATTGCATTAAAACAAATTTTTGGCCGCTATATCGGGTCATCATATTGCTTTTTCGAAATTAGTGAAATTAGACAATCTGCAAAATCCACTTTTGTTGATAAAATTGTTTATAATAAAACGAGAAATAAACTCATCTAGTGCTACTAGAAGTTGTTTCTAAAGAGTGCCTACGCTGATTCAGATCATTTTCGAAGAAAATAAGAAAAGAATTCAACAAAGTTGTGGTTTAAAAAAAGTCATTTTCATAGTGAAGGCTATGTAAAATAGGGTGGTTAAAAACTGCACTGAAAAATTTATTTTCTTTCTGGATAGAAACAATCCCTCAAGTACGGTTTCAAGACCGAAAAATAAATTGCATATTTGTTTCTCAATTTTGATTTCGCCGCTGGGAACTTAAAATTTCCCATCCCATTTTACGTGCTCAAAATATAACTTTTTTCTCACGCTTGCCTTTTTCTCACGTTCGCTTTTTTTTACAATACCTCAGTTTTGTTGTTTAACTAGCTCTTATTTTTGTAAACATCTTAAGTTTGTTTAAATAATATTTTTTCAAAAATATTGGGAATTTTCTCTTTTCTCCTACAAATATTACAACTAAGGTCGGAGGAAATTTTCAATAACTTACATTTTATATTCATTGATTTACAACAACTTTATCCTGCGAACCAATGAATATAGGGAGCCTCGTAATGGCTTTAAATGTGCAGTTTTGTCATGTGAGTGCAGCGCAATAATTAAATTTATGATAAAATCATTCTTACTCAAGATTTTTCATTTTGATTTCTCACTTTAATTAGTGTGGGCGTGTAGAAAACAAAACGGGACAAGTATTAACTAAAAGGTAACCTTCGATGACTATAGTTACTCCAGAAGCAAGCCAAATCCTTGGAAAAGTAGTGATTGAACGAAGTAGGGCCGTCTCAACGTCTTTAATATATATATATTTCAGAGCGGGTCCTCAAAAAATGGAAACCAAATTGTGACTATTTACCCAATTAAGAAGATTTTCGATAGAACAAACTTTTTGAGATAAATAAATTTTTTCATAAATCTGCAGAAAATGTTCTCTTTAATACTCTAAAGCTTCTCGGCAATCTTCTAAATATTATTTTTGAACCTAAAAAAATGATAATTTAATTAAAATTTTTTTAAATGTTTCTAATGTCGAATATTTCATTTTTTCTGTTTTTTCTTTTGAAATGCATTATTCAAAATAAAAAAAAATCATTGCAAAATCCGTATAAATTTGTGAAAATCTTTTTTATTGTCTTTAAACTTATCAAAATTCTAAAGATGTTTGCAAGTTTTTTTCATTTTCATTGTAAGTCATTGTAATGTTGAAAGTGTTCTTGTAAAAAATTTTTTCTTGGAAAACTTAAGCAGAATACAAAAATTTTCCTAACATTTCTACGGGAATTGAAATAATTTTTTCTTTCGAATAATGCGCTTTAAGATAAGAATGAAAAAATTAAACATTTAAAAAGATTTTCTAAATTGCCGAAAAACAATCTAGAAAATGTAAATGAAGTTTTTTCATTTTGCAGGATTTTTTAAAAATCTTTAGAAACAATTCGAATGTTTTAAAAATATATTTAGAGGTTCTAAAAGAAATTATTTACCGTATGGAAATATTTTTTTTAAATTCTCAAAAAATTATAGATTTTTTTAGATTTCAAAATAATATTTAAATCTTTTTCGGGATTTTGATAGGTTTAAAGGGAAGAAGTTTTCTGAAGTTTCATGGGGAAAGTTATTTATTCATGAAACTTGCCATAAAAAATGTTCTTAACGCAAGTACAACAACGTGAAATTTCAGAACACTACCAACAACTTGGGATTTAGGTGGGATTCCACCCATTCATTGTTGTTATTGGGTTAATTGGTTTAATATTCGCAATTGGGTTTCGATTTTCTGAGGACCCGCTCTGTAAATATATATTGAAGATGTTGAGACGCCGGGCCTACTTTATTCAAACACATCTATTCCGGGTGTTTGTCTTGCTTCTGGAATAATTGCACTGCACTCGCATTACAAAACTGCTCCTTTAAAGTCCTTATATGGTTTTCTATCTTTATTCGTTCTCAAGATGAATTTTTTGTAAATGAAGACCCGTAAAAAGTAAACTACTAGATATTTCAGCAATTTGAGAAACGTAAATCATTCAGGAACGTTTAAAGAATGTCTGTGATTTTTTTCAGATTTTTCCTAACTTTCCCCTTTTTCTGGGAATAGGTCAAATGGACCCTTGAAAAAGGAGGCCAAAAAGCCCATTTATGGACGTTTTTCTCCCTAACTATCGAAAAAAATTTAGAACAAAAGTGAACATATCGTTGAATTTGAAAGCCTTCAGATTCTTTTTTAAGACATTTCAGGGATTTTTTGTCCAAGTTTAAATCAAAAGAAGAGAGGGACCTTAACATTTGGCCCCAACTTCCGTGATTTTTGAAAACATAAATTTGATTTTTTATGTTAACGAATTGTTTCAAACATTTAATTATTTCTGTGTTTTATCTTCTCCTAGAGAACTCCTCATTTTTTCTTGTAAAATTCACTGCTCCGCAAAAATGACATTTTTTCTAGGGTTCAAAGCTATAATTTGTTTGTGTATTCACTGCGCTTTAACTAATGTCGAGCGGCAGAGTTGACGCCGGGAATTATTGTGTACATTCGATGGTTAGGGTCGAATGTCTGTCTCAAAAACGACTGTCGAGAAACGTTGACCAAACGTCTAAGCAAATGCGAGTACTTGTAATAAAGACGGATACGGTCGCGTGTTATCACTGGTTGTGATTAAAGCCATATAATGATTCTAAGTCCACTTTAGTACCAAAAAAATTCACTGGCCCATGCTCAACGAAGTGGAGTTGTCTGGCGGTATATATACTAATTCTAAATGGATTTAAATGATACTTAAGCAGCGAGAGTTCACTCTCGCGAAACTCTTACGAATCGAATGGCAAACTCTGGGAATATCCAACTGATATGGCCAGTCAACGAAGGGCTTGCACTTCGAATTAATTCTGAAAAAGCTGAATTTTTGTAAAATAGGGGCAAAAATCATATTTTTAAAGTTTTTACTGATTTGCATGAAAACGGTTAGTTTTAGTAAAAAATATTTAAATAGACAAATGTGCGGTATCCTTGTCTATACCGATAAGGTTCTTTTCAGTTTTTTCGTATGGTTAACCGTTTGTCTAGAAAAGGAGGGAAAAGAACGACTTTCTCTTATAATTTTTTATCGTCGATTTTTTGCTTGTGATTAGGGAAATTTTCCTATTCCTTGTAAATATTGAATCTACGTCGGTTTAGGCTTTCCATTTCCAGGCCTGCAAAATGGCGTGTACAGCCAGGTACAAAAATAGTTTAGGAAAGTTTTCGTTTGAAGAAATATTGATGGAAATATTTTGCGTCCATTTTTGCTTCAGTTTTAAGGGTTTTATTTTTAAGATATTTTTAATATTTGAGGAGACAAATGAGACGTTTCTTGAAGTATGCCTTTTTTAAATTATTTGTTTTTATCATTTAAAATGTTCCTGAAGTAAAATTTTGTTTTCAAAAATGCGTATGTATTTTGGGCGTGACTTAAAATACAAATTTCAGAAAAGAAATGAATTTGTGCTTCTATTATTTTCCTTTTTATGGTCCGTTTAAGAAATACCTAACGCTTTTTTTAGGGGGAGGGGGGACTCCAGCGTTACGCTAATGTTAAAGTTAGATACACTTACTAAAGAAAAAGCATTACGTAGAAATTTTTTTCAGAGGAAAAATGGTTCTTATCAATTTTTTCAAAATGGATGAGGGAAACAGAAAGTAGCATCTTTGTGTTTACTTACTTTAAAGTTAATGGTTGTTTTAAGAAAGAGTCTCCATAAATATAAATTATTTTTGGGCTTTCTTATAATCGGAACCTTTTTTGATGAAAAAAAAACATTCCTAAAGAAATTGTAATGACTGGGTATAATAACTGAGTACACGATTAATTTGGTATAGACGCGGTAAAATTTCAGCCACAACCACGTCTCACGACCGTGAGATAGGTGGTTACAGTCTGTAAAGCAATCAATACGACGATCCAGTAAAAGCTTCGTGCACCCTAAGAATACGGAGCGACCCAAGGACTACCGCCTTCTGCATTTTTCCCGCAAGTGTTTTAGCATATTGTTGACACGCAGGGATGTTTTCTAGGCCATTAGCAAGTGAAAGCTTGGCACCTCCAAGAGCGCCAATGATAAGGACGATTAGTTTAACAGAATATTTCGGGTACAATCGTTGCAACTCCCTTATAAAGTCTCGATATCTCTCTTTCTTTTCATTCTCCTTGGTTATGATGTTTTTGTCAGCTGGTACCGAAAATTCGATAACGAACATGGTTCGCTTCTCGAAGTCAAAGTGAACCATGTCAGGCATCGAGTGAGCAACAGAAACAATTGTCGAGAATATAAAGTTCCAGTATGTGCGGCACTTCCCATTCTCGACAATTGACTCAATTTCCATAGGAGCATTTAGAGGAGCGATATTAAGGTAAATGCCGTAAGAGTGACAGAGATGGTAAAAAGCACTCTTACTGTCGCATTGTGCCTTTGAATGTATGTCGTTCCCGCGTGAGTTGGACAACTAGATAGTATGTGAGCTAAATGCTCGGGGTGTGCATGGTACGCCCTGCAGCTATCATCGGGAATGTTTTGGCTCAAAATGTGGCGACGGTATGTTAAGGTGGAAATGACACCGTCTTGGCATGCAAAAATGAAACCTTCCGTACCAGACTCCAATCCGGGCGATTTAAGGAAAGCAAACGTTAGCTCACAAGACATTGACTGATCCTTCACATTTCTGTGGAAGATACCGTCAATCCTTTTATCGAGGAGCTGTTCACGAAAGTTTTTCTCTTGTGCTTTCTTAATCCGGGCTTTCAGGAGTGAGTACTCGAGATAGATAAGATTTGATGCATTTTGCTCACCCCTAATACTGAAGTCAAGTCCGAGTGTTTTAGCAGCCTCCTCCGCTGCTTTGTACAGAAACGCTCCTTTGCCCAATTCTTCGTGATTCCTGACCATTTTAAGAAGAGGGTCTCTTCCATTTGCAACTCTATGTGCTGTACCCAGAATAATCCTGTTGTGTAGACATTCAAGACTCAATATTCCGCGACCCCCTTGACGGCGCGAGGTGTACAGTCGCGGAACGGAAGACTTACGATGCATGCTTTTGTTCATGTGCATAGCCTTTCTTGTCCCGATATCAAGGGATCTGAGCTTGTTCTTCGTCCATGGAACTACTCCAAATGAATAGAGTAATACCGGGGCGGCAAGCATGTTCGTTGCAGATACTTTTTTCCTCGCCGACAGTTCGGAAGACCAAATCTGTCGGATGAGACGTTTGTATCTGCTTCGGAGAGTATCCTTTATAGTTGTCACATTCTGAATGCGGGTCTGTGGCACGCCCAGGTATGTATAAGTCTCTCCAGCGCAAAGGTGGCCTATAGTGCTTCTATCAACGAGCTGAGGATCTTCAGGGATGCCATTAAGTTTTCCTCGCTTCAAATAAACATTGGCGCATTTGTCTAACCCAAATTTCATTCCAATTTCCTTAGCATATCATTCGACAATCCCTAGAGCTAGATGTAGTTGCTCTTGGTTTTTAGCACAGATCTTAAGATCGTCCATGTAAAATACATGAGTGACTTTGTACTTTCGATCTTCAGGTTTGCCGCACAAGTACGCGTCAGAATGGCGAAGTGCTAGAGATAGTGGCAATAATGTAAGGCAAAAGAGGAGTGGACTCATGGTGTCGCCCTGAAAGACACCTCTCTGAAAGTTGACCTTGTTAGTTGTCACACGATTTTTTCCGGATGAGATAGTAAATCTGGTTTTCCAAAGCGGCATCAATCTCTCTATGCACCTAACTATTTGCGCATGAACCTTTAGAATTTCCAAAAGACAGATGATAAGTCTATGGGAGGTCGAATCGAAAGCTTTCCGATAATCAATCCAGGCCATCGATAGGTCACGCTGGAAGAATGCTGCATCTTTGCAGACACATCTATCGATGATCAAGTTCTCCCGACATCCGGCTACGCCTTTCTTTGAGCCTCGTTGTTCATACATTTCTTGCCACATAGGTTCAATTGCCCGAACAATCCTATCATTTAGGATAGC
>NC_046661.1:61883675-61892045 GCF_010883055.1 Belonocnema kinseyi
GCTGATGGGTTGAAGAAAACTTCTTCCACCAGAAGGTTTTGATACAATCTGGTCCCGGTGCGGAATAGTTCTTCATCCCTCTTAATACTTTTTTCACCTCCGTGGTAGTGATGGGTGAGCATTCTTTATCAGGAGTTATGAGGGCAACACATAACTCCTTGAAGCTATTTATATTTTCTGAGTCTTCGTCCAGTCTATGCTGCACTTCGTAGACTTCTCTCCAAAATACTTCGACCTCCTCTGTTTTGGGTGGGTGTTCGACAGTAACTGGAGGGTCTTGGAAGAGTCGAGATGGGTCAGAGAGAAACTGTTGATTTTCTCTGACCCACCTCTCCCTTCGCTCTAGACTTCTCTTAGCGTCAGATAGTTTCCGTATTCTCTCAACAATATGCTGCCTGATGGTCAGCAGCTTTGACTTGTTAAGTATGTGATAACGGGTCCGGAGTTCGCACGCGAACTTTCGAACCTTGGCGGTAAAATTCCTGCCAGATGTGATGTAGTCAATCACATATTGAATGCGGGACGCGTACTGTCTTGCTCAGCCTATCTTTATGGCAAGTTGATGCATTCGTCTTTTGGTCTTATGCTCAACCGTTGGTTTTGTTTTACGTTTCGCAACGGCCAAAGCTCTCTCTGCATTATGCACACAATAATTGATAGCCCAGAAGTCGGAATCTCCGGAAAAATGTCCACGAAGCTCGTCATCCATTCCAGCCAGATCTTTAGGCTTGAGACAAACCTTGGTGTTGATGTTTCTCCGGGTCGTAAAACATCGCTCTTCTTCTGTTGGATGCCTGCCCGTGGTTGTTCTTATTGTCGGCTCTCTTTCTCTGTTTCCGGCTTGTTCTAGCTGTGGTAGAGTAGGCGTTCCGCTTACATAGCCCCTTTTTTGGAGTAGTTCAGCATGGTTTCGCAGACGTTACTACGAAAAGTGCGATAGCTCCGGGCGTTCTGTTGTTTTGAACCGCACTTGCTACAACTATGTTTAGTGTTGTCATTGTTGTTCCCACGAGAAGCTAGGGAAAGGGGTTCGTCCATCCTTGTAGAGCCCCGCATGCAAGGATAAGGCTGCGTACTCTGAGTAGTCGCCCAGTATCCCAGAGTCACCGTTCTAGACACCTCACCCAGGTGCCATTCAGCTTTCGGCACGGTTTTGACACCTGCGCTTGGGGGTTAATTCCTTCGGGACCACCCCGGACAATTGTCTGCGACTGCCTATTTATTTTTTTAACCATATTTAGCAGAAACGTGGCTACTCCAAAAGGAAATCTAACATATTTAAATAGACCTATGTGCGTGCTAATAACCACAAGATTTTGTGCTTTCATCAGCCAAAGGTAGTTGCTGATAAGCCTCAGAGAGGTCAAGTTTAGTAGATTCATTTCCCCCCCTCTACATACATCGATGACATGTTCAATTCTTGGTAAAGGGAAGTGATCTATTTTTAAAAAGGGATTTAAAGTTATCTTATAATCTCCAAATATTCTTCCAGTACCATCAGATTTTATCAGTGGAACTATCGGAGTTCCCCGTTCACTATATTCAATTGGTATTAATGCTTTAATGGAAATTAAGCGTTTGATCTCAGCTTCTACGTTTGGCTTAATGCTTAATGTTAAACACCTACGTGGGAAGAATTCTGGTTTTACATTGTTTTGAACACTAAAAACCGACTGAACATTGTCACGACTGATCAATTCTGGTAGGAAGAGATGCGTGTTTAGGTCAAGTCAATTAGAACCACAGCACTTAAATTAATAATATAACGCCGTAAAAGCGCGGTCTTTATTATAAACAGATTAAAACTTTATAAAATCAACAGAACTTGTTGCTTGGCGAACGCGGACTGACGAGGCGAGAAAAAAAAATTGGGAAACCGAGCAACAAGACTATCTGTAAGAGAAGGAGAGCACGAAAACGATAAGACCGGCTTACACATAAATGTAGACATTACTCAATACGGAAATCAAATATAAGGACAAGTCCAAGAAATATAAATGTAACAAAGAACGCAAGTAAAATAGAAAATGAGAACACAATTTACAAAAATTCATAAAAACAGTGAACTTATGTCCAATTCACAACATACATCTTCTTTTGATTCTAGCTATAATTTTCCTTCTGTGAAGATACCCAATTTAGGCGCGAAAACCTCCGGAAATTCTTGTTTTAATGATTTTATTTCATCAGGATTTTTTATTAGCACTGACTTAATGTCATTGAATTTATGCTTTTCATATTGACCAAATTTTTGTGGCCACATTCCTAATGCATTTAACCAGTTTCGCCCCAAAACTGGGTTTCCCCCTTCCTTGACAACATATAACCAACCTGATATTGACGTATTTTTACGCTTAAATATCACACTAAACTTCCCTGAAGTACCCAAAAGATCATTTGAATAGGTACGCAACCCTACATTTGCTTTTATTAATGGTTCCCATTTAAAAATACTTTTATAGTCTTTTAATGATATAACAGATACCGCTGCTTCCGTATCTACTTCCATTTTAATAGGTATATTATTTATTTCTATTTCCTCATGAACAGGATCTACGCATTTAGATTTAATCGATGGATTGTTCAATTCCCCTTGTATCATAAAGCATTTATATTGTATTTTAAATAAGTCATATTCAAAACATGCTTCCTTTAATTCTTCTTCTGACTTTAAACTTTCATTTTCAATTTCCTCGCTCAAATCTGAAGTGTCTACTGATTTAATGTGTGTGTTGGAACGCTCAGGGCACATTCTAAAAATGTGATCTTGTTTACCACAATCACTACAATATTTTTCACGTAAAGTACATTGAGATCTTACATAATTATATTTACCGCAACAGTAATATTGAGGATTTTGATCATGTATTTGTTGTTGCTCCTTCTTTGCTTTTTTTGTTGATATTTTCCTATCGCCCCTCTTCCTCGAGCAGCTTGACTTTTCCACTGCCGTTGATTTGTGCTAATAACATTTATACTTATATTTCGCTAGTCCGGCTCCTTTTTCTCTTTCACATAGTTACGATCACTTTCTTTATCTGCCAAATTTGTTGTTTGTAATTCGGCTAATTCTACGGTTCTTGCAATGTCCAAAAGTTCTATCAATTTTTTATTTGAATTTTCTAACAACTCATAACCCACTAATCTCTCACTAACACCAGAAATAAGTTGATCTTTTAACTGCGTTTCCAAATCAGCCGCTGTAAACTTACATTGCTTTCCCTTTGCTCAAAGTGCTTTCACATAATCATCAATAGATTCATTGCTTATCTGTTTCCTGCCTTGAAACTCAAATCGAGCAATTTCATTGTTCGTTTTAGGTATATTGAGATTGTCCAATTTTGTGATTAGTTCTTCAAATATTTTTTCTATCGGTTGCGCAGGCTGCGTATGTATTAACAACTCTTCGAACACTTCTGATGATAATTTTGTTACTAATAGGGCAGTTTTCAGTTAGTTTTTGACACTACTTAAGAGTATAAATGCATGTAACTGTTTTCGGTAGGCTTCCCAATTTTCTCCTTTTTTATATTGAGGCAGTTGACTAAAATTTGAAGCCATCGTTGGAGGTGATGGGTCTCCTGTTTCAATTTTAATTTCGCCTTTTTGTTTTTCTTTTCTCAAAGATACTAATACACTCCGCAGACTATCAATTGAAGAGTCTATTTCTACAATTTGCTCGTACTGTTCACAAATTTCAAACAAATCTTTTTTTTTAACTGATAAATCCACGAAGTTTTACCACTTTTCACATTCTTATCCACTTAACTCCATGATATTTTTTCCGGCATTTCGAGTTTCTTTACTTAAAAAATCTCATCCTCGCAAGATCCGTGGAGAAATGGTAATTTATATCAATTACCCTTTCCAATAAAAATATCCCCAAAAAATAGATATGCTGAAAAATACATTTTATCGCTCCATTTTTGAACTGCTATATGGATTTTTTTCTTAACGTTTTTTACTGAAATTTACTTAAATTGAATATGACATTGAATTGTGTTGAATTTTTGTTGAATTTTTGTACACAGAGAAAAATTGAGGGTCAAAGATACATAGAGATTCAAACTGTATAGTCAGTCAGTTCTCCTAGATTCATTTATTAATACCTCCATGTTTATTCTACTTCTATCAACCCCCTCGCAATCCTCCAACCACCCTTGCATACCGCTTCCCGCACAATTGACAAATTCTCTTCACCCTAGGAAACGAGAACGTATTAAAACACTCCATGCACTCACATCTCATCCTCGCTATAAGTTCTAGACTTTCCTTCCTTTCTCACACAAATACTGCGCGCTCCCCTTGACATATTCCACTCATAGTTCCCATTAAACCTTGACCCTCTTGTTTTCTCTTCCAATGTTACCTTATGTATGCCGTTTTTCTTGGCCACATCTTGTTTCTTTCTCTTCTCCTTATCCAGCCTTCTCACTTCATTTCTCTGCAGTAGATTTCAACTTTTTTTCCTCATACTCAAACGCCCGAATACCGATTAGAATCCAACCGCCGCACTTACATTATCAACACCCCTCCCCCTTCTCTCTCTCTGTATATGTCACTTTCCCTCTTTCTCTGTCTCTCTCCTTTCACTTTCATTCCCTATCTTTATCCCTTCCAACTCCTTTGCTGAAGAGCATAACCTTGAACTTTTTGGCATTCAACTCTAACCTATTATTCTTCTGGTATCTTATTATGCTTTTCATCATCTACTTTAAGGCCTCCTCGATTCTTGCCAGCAACACCATGTCATCCGCATACGTGAGTGACCGTATCCTAACCCCCACTAACCTAACCTCTTAACCTAACCTCCTATCCATAAACCCTCCGAATTTGCCTTTCCTTCTCTTACTGTATCTTTCGCCTCTTCCTTGTTAAAGTAAATTTTAGATAATTTTAAAGTCTACGCTTGTGCACAGATTAAAGAACTAATCCTCGCAACCCACTTAGGACTTTATATCATTTAGTGAGAAATAAATTTATATCTTTAACCTCATATACTTTCCTTACCCCTTCGACAAGGCCTTCTTGAATAGTGGCACTATTAACTCCCCTCTCCAACCTCCTGTGAATCTCGCTCCACTCAATACTTTTTACATTACCCCGTTCGGCCCCTCCCTAACCTCTTGTATAATAAACAGCCACGCTTCGTTCTATACCTTGTCCAGCCCTGATGCCTTTAACGTTTTTAAATTCCTTATCTATTTCTGTATCTCTCCGTTATTCAACTCCTTCTCCCTGCAATGATTCTTTTAAAAAATCCCTCCACCTCTCACTTCCCATCTTCTTGCTTATCCCCACTCTTCTCTTTCAATCCTAATTATTATCTTTTGCACATACCCTCTGCCTTAACCGATCCCCACTCCTTTTCAAAATCTTTCTTCGTTTCTTGATCTTTCTTCTTTCAACATCAGCTTAAACCTCTTCATCATTTCTACATACTCCAGCCTTTTTGCAGTTCCCTCTTTCCACTTCTTGTACTTTCTTTTCACCTTGCTTATCATCTGTTATATTCCCTATTTCACCACGGGTTTACCATTTCATTCTTATTCTTTCTAAATACCTTTTTTTGCACACACCATTTCACTTTTTCTTTCGCATCCTCCCGTATCCCTTTCACAGACTCCACTTTAAAGCGTACCTTCTCTAACTGCTCCTGATACTTTTTGATCGCGTCCCTTGTCAAGCTCAACCTCTCTCCCATCGACGCTTCTTCCCCGCCTTGCCTTCCGCCGCTCTCTCCTCTTATCCATGAACATTATGGTTGATGGTCTGTTTCTACCCTGACTTTTACCGCGAATCTCTACCTCTTCTCCCACCCTTGTATATTCTTGGCCATATAGTTTATCATTGATACATGTACCTTACTCATATAATGTGTACTGGCCCTCTTCATCCTTTACTACCATACCATTCGCCATCGCCCAGCCTCTATCTTTAGATTGCCTTGCTCAACTCTCTGCTTCCCTGGAAAGGTCCCTTCCCCCATCCTCGCATTTAAGTTCTACTACTAGTACCGCCATATCTATACGCCATAAAGGTCTTCCACCCTTTCTTTAATCCTTTAGATTCTATTTCTGTTGTCCTCTGTCACAAACTTACACTTCATTCTTTCTATCTTAATTGCCGTCATTCAAATGTCCTTCTCGTCTCAGCCGCTATGAACTTCTTCATACTGACCTCCTCCTGGAGTCTCCACTTAATCCCCCTGGGAAGCCTTTGTTCTATTCTCTCCGATTCCTTTCTCTCTACCTACGTCTTCCAGTCTCACAACTTCAAATTCCTATATATACCTCTATAAATCCTCATCAGTCTTCTTTGCCGCTGATAAGTTTCAGTACAACACATACTACAACTACTCTGCTTAATTATAATTTTATTTTCGATCCCCTACCTTCGCTGATCTCCCTTCACCCATTAGTCTTGTCGTTCAGCATTCTTTGTACCTCCAAACCCAGCTCCCCAAGTCACAACTACCACATCCTTCTCCTTTCCCCCCTGCAGCCTAACTTGCCTACCTTGTCTTTAACCCGCCCTATGCCGTGTACCAGCGCTTCCAACCCCTTAACTTTCTTAACCGGTTCTTAGCCTCATCCCTACTATCAAAATATTATTTCTCCTGTCTGTTCACTCTTTTCTGTCAATTTTCAACTCCATTGCCCTTATCGTTTATCTTACCACCATATCTTTTTCGTCTCTACGACTTCCCACTTTCTCTTCTATCATGTTCTCTGCAATTTTCCAAATACCTTTTACTCCAGTGCTTGAAAGCTTACAATGAAATGTAGTAACGCCGTGTCCTTAGCATCTCCTGCTCTTAATAATATATTGTCAATATGCAATGTTTTTCAATATCAAATCATGTCTGATATACCTCGCTTTCCACAAATAATACAAACTGCTTTGAATACAACTTTCGCAAGAACTGTGCCGAAATCAGGAAATTATTCTTTCCAATAAAAATAGCGCCAAAAGTCAGAAATGGTAAGGATAGTTTATATAAATCCTGACTTCTCCACACTTCTTGCGATCGGCGTATTTATTTTGCTACTTAACTTGACTCACAAATTTACAGTAAAAAATCGAATTTTAACTCCGAAACTGGAGCTATACTTGTCGCCTGCTTTGCAAAATAATCTATTTACTGCTATGTTTTTATCAGAATGATTATTGTTGAAAATTCATCACATTTCTCCTTGTAACCTAAAAGTGTTCAACCCTGCGTTGGTTATTTGCCCTATTTTTATTATATACAGGGTGTCCCGCCAATTACCTTACACTTGTAGGGGTGGGTAGAAAAAAATAGGTCAAAAAGTCCTAAAAATTTTGTGGGTCTGGTACGTATTTTGGAACTTAAAGAGCTTTAAAATTTTACCTAGATGAGCCGCTTTTGTAACAGTGTGCGTACAATAAAAGTAGTGATCGTCAGCACAACTTCCCCTCTAGCACGTAGTTCTCGACGTTCAATGTGTACAAAAACAAAATTTGAGCTCGCTCGACAAGTTAAAACTTTTACTAATTAATTAATGAAATTAATAAAATACATTTAATTGCACTTTCAGTCATTTTTATCCAACTGTACACGTGCCCAGGTGATATTCCACCTATACCAGGAGATAGTGACCGAAAAAGAGATGGGATTAAGGAGTGACAGATTTTCACTCTTCTCTCTTTCCGTGGGCATCCCTGGGATAAAGCGTTCTCTGAATATTTGTGAATTTGTCCGAACTTCGTTCTGTAGTTCATGTAAAGCTGTACTTTACACATACTGAGTGTCTAGAATTTAATTCCTACGATTTTTTAAAATCTTTTTAGTCCAGGCTGACTTTAAAAATTATGGAATTTTCTTTGTAATTCAACCTAAATAGTTCTTTTATCCTGAATTCTCCGGAAATAATATGAAACTCTGTCTTTAAGTTATAGCCTTCATCCGTGGTTCTAGAAATAATTCAATAAACTTGAAAAAACTGCTTTCCGTTTGGACGAACGCTGTCGTCATGAAGTGTGTCAGAGAACTTATCGCTTATTTTCATAAACAAACAATAGAGGGTTTTAATATGTTATGAATATAAAATCCAACAATTACCTGTTATAAAGGAATAGCCTCAAGTTAAAATGGGTGCGTCTGTAACTCAAAGAAGAATTTCAATGTAAAAAATCAAGTGGAGCGAAACCATGATCCTGAAAATCATACGATTGATAACTGCGTACGCCTACACAAAGAGGAGATAGCGTGTGTATTGGGTGCGATGCAAGCAGAATTTTCATTCGCGATGAAGCTACATGAGTTCACAACTTTGCAGTCCATGTAATTTGTGGAAAGGCTTCGTTCCTATAACACATAGACAAATTTTTACTACTTTATGACCC